>NC_047663.1:10641211-10846211 GCF_011762505.2 Arvicanthis niloticus
CCAGTGTACTTAAGAACTGAAACTTGTGTGGTTAAAGAGATGGGTGGGTGTTAAGAGTACTTACTGTTCTTGTAGAGGACCAGGGTTTGTTTCTCAGCACCCACATGGATACTGAAAACACTTGGGAACATAGTCTCTAGTAAATCTAGTACCTTCTTCTGATCTCCTCTGACACTGCTCATCTATGGTGCACATATATTCATGTAGGCAAATATACATATAAAATAAATAAATCTATAAAACTTGGAATATCAACAAAGTAATTTTAAACTAGAATAAAAAGAATAAAATTTTCATCATCTAGTTGAGCAACACAATACATGATATATTTTTACCATACAGGAATACTTTCATTTCTTTGTTTCACTGAATTATTTGTTAAAGCTATGTTTTTCTGTAGGGCTGGGATTTGAACTGAGGGCCTCATAAATGCTAGGCAAGTGCTCTGTCACTTCGCCATCTCTTCAGATTTTGGAACTCCTTCTACTTGTTAAGATTGTGATTAGTGAGGGCTACATAAAGTTTTCATCTCTAGAGAGAATAGTAAATGGATCCTAAAAACAACTTACAAAAATATACAAAGTCAGTTCCTTTTCCTATGTAATTCCATACCTATGGAAATAATTTGAGAATCATTTGTTCTTCATTAAGAGTTGAATTGTTTCATTTCCTCTGTTCTTTCATGGGGTCACTAGGGGGTCACATGGGGAAGTTCTGGAAATTTTAGGTTCAGATCAATAACTTTGTCATTTATAAGTAAATTGAGTATTTCATTTATAAGTAAATTGAGTATTCCATTTAACCTAATTTTTTTTTTTTAACTTTTGGGTAAGAAATAATTGTAAGAACAACTTTTGGCAGTTCTGTAGTGGTTATATAAGTGAGCACATGCAAAGCAGTTAAAAACCCACATGGGATTCTGCAAATATGGAGAACAAACAACAGAGATTATTCCTTATCCTTACTCCAAGTAGCCCCCACCCCCAGAGTATGAGCCGGAATACACGGCTTCAAAATGAATGCACAGGTAGATCTAAATTAAGGAGCAGCAGGACAAACAGAAGGCAGAGATGAAACATATCTAGGCATGGATCAGGGAAATAACTTTGCTGGTCAAATACCTGCCATGCAAACATGAGAACAGATCATGGGTTCAGATTCCCAGCACCCATGCAGAAGGCAGGAAGTGTGGCAATGCAAATATATAGCCCTAATATTGGGAGACAGATTCAAGTGGATTCTCCAAGCTTATTGGTCAGTTGGCGAGGCAATTAGGAAATTTGGCATTCACTGAAAGATCCTGTCTGGAAAACTAACGTGCAAGGCAACACAAGAAGACACTAGAAATCATCTTCTCTATGTACACACACATACATGTGAATCTGCAAAGGCACACATGTACAAGTGTACAACCATGCACTCACACACATACCACATACACACGAACACACAAATATATCAAGACATAGAAGCTTAGGAAGTGGCATAAAGTGATAGTAGAAGACCATCATAGGGTTGGGGGGGGGGAATCCATGGGACTGTAGTTACTCTGGAAAGTAGTAAGAGAATAGATGACAGAAGTAAGCAAATCATAGAAATGAGATGAAAGTTCTATACGCTAAATACCAGAGGTGAGCTGAACCCCAACAAGTAGCATGGTAAGTGTCTTAGGGCTTTTAGTGATGATATGAAGAGAGTCATGACCAAGGTGACTCTTAGAAAAGTATTTTACTGGAGACTTGCTTACAGTTTCGGAGGCTTTGTCTATTATAATCATGGTGAGAGGCATGGCGGCGTGGAAGCAGGCACAGTGCCAGAGCAGAAGCTGGGAGCTACATCCCAATCCACGAGCAGCAAGCAGAGAACGAGACACTGGGGCTACCAGGGGTCTTTGGAACTTCAAAGCCTACTGGCAGGGGTACACTTCCTCCAAGGCTATGTCTTTGAATCCTTCTAATATTCAAACAGGTCACCAACTGGAGTCTAAATGTATGAACATAGGAACCTATTCTTATTTAAATCACCACACTAACTAATGTTTCAGTATGATGAGAAACCCAAGCAAGCATCCTTAGATCTGAAGTAGATCGCTCAATCCATCATGTGCAAAGCATTTTTCTTCCTTCCAGCAGAGCAAAAGAGATGAGAATGGAAACGAAGATATTAAGAATCTGAAAGAGTAAGTGGAAACACTTTTTTTAAAAAAAAAACATCAACAATAAAGAGACAAATACAAGGAGAAAAAATAGAAATGGAAACCGGACAGGGATGATGTCACCTTTAGTGGGAGTGAGAAAGAAGAAATGCCAAAGAAATTAACTGAATGATCAGAAGAGTCTTACGTAGGGTTAGAAACAAACTTCTATATTGAAAAGCATTACTTGCACTCAGCATCTTTTTAAAAGAAATTATATGCACACAAATACGAAGGTATGCATGCCCTTAGGAGGTCATAAGACTCAGAATACAATTTCTGACATCAAGAATAAAGAAAGCATACTACAATGTTTTCATAAACCACACAGCAAAGGGAGCTTGTGAGTGATGTACCTAGGAGCTCCATTACAACAGAAATCTGAGTTCATGTTTCTCAGAAAGAATCTTAAGACTCTGATTAAGATATTGGTTAAACCATGAGTTGCAACAGTAAAGGTATTTTCAGGTCTGTCAAGTCTCAGGGACATCACAAGCCTTATGTCTTTTCCTAGGTGGCTCTTGGCATCATACTCAGAGTCCTTCATCCACAGGAGAGGGAGATATGGGATCAAGGAAATATAAATATGAAGAGAAGTCCCAAGATTGTGGGGAAAAAAAGTTTTGGAAAGTTAGCTGGTGTTATGCCATAGATCTCACCTCAATACAGGCTGAGGTAGCAGGAAAGGATTATAAGAAAAGCATGTATGTGTCCCCATGCACAAACATACAGGGATGGGATCAAAGACAGACAGAGACAGAGGTGAGAGACAGAGGTGGGAGACAGAAAGACAGGGAAAGAGATGAGAGACAGAGAGACAGAGAGACAGAGATAAAGACAGAGAGAATAAACCCAAACTGGTCACTAAGAGGTTATACTTAATACACTAAAAGAAGTTATATCATTCTCTGAAATTTTTTGGAGCCAAGTAAGTGTTTAAGTGTTTCTCCCAATAGTAAAATACAAAGCAAAACAAAACAGGATAACTATTAGCATCTAAAAAAGTACAACACAAAGCAACATGTTATCCTAAATGATTTACTTCCCTTATAGGATTCCTGGATGGCTCAGCCATGGACCAAGGATGCTTAGACATTCAAAGGCAGGTGTTAAGTACTAGTTTAGCCAAACATCCTAGGAGCAGGAATAATGTGCCCCCTGAGAAATACCTGAGCTCACTTCTAGTTGAGTTAAATGAAATTTGAAAATTTTAAAGCAATATTTTGCCCATGCAAATAAAAAAACTGCACTTACACACCATCAATTATAAAGAGTTATTGGCGAGAACTGGGGAGTTATAGTTCAGTGGGTGAAGTGCTTGCTAGTGAAGCATTAGAACTGGGTTTGAGCCTCAGAGTCTATGGAGAAAGCCAAGCATTTGGGACCGCAGCCACCAAGGACAGTGCGAATATAAGTCTGAAATTTTAAAACTTAAAGAAAAAAACGTGTACAAGCATTTTCTATAGAGATTCCAAATACAAGCCATATGCAAAACAGCCACAGTAGCTCTGTATATAGAGTGGTAGTTCCAGGTGAGAGGTGAGTAGGCTGAGAACAGCTGTTTTTCATTATACCGCAGCGTTTTTCAACCTCTAGAAAGATGTTTAGTGTAATTTATAACATACATACGAACGTTGTATAAAACACATGTGGAAAGCTTAACAATATAATGAACGTCTGTGTAGCCACCACCCAAATCAAGAATTAGAACATCACTAGTCCTTAGCAGCACCTTTACCTATCAAGGACCCTTCCGGAGTTTCCTCCTTTCAACCTATGAAGGTCACAGCAACCTGATCTTCGTGATAGTAAATTATGCATCAATCGGTGTTCTGTAACTTATACGTGCACGTGACAACAGTCACATATAGCTTTCAATGGTTTTCATTAGATGCTGAAGTAACGTAGAGTTTAGTTAAATGAAATTTGGATTTTTTTTTTTAAAAAGTAGTATTTTGCCCACATGCAAATAAAAGACTGCATTTATACACCCTCAATTATAAAGAATTATTGGCAAGGACTGGAGAGTTATAGCTCCGTGGGCGAAGCCCTGGCTAGGCAAGCTGAAAGACCTGGGTTTGAGACCCATAGAAAAGACCAAGCCTTGTGGTATGTGCTTATAACCTCGGTGGTGGGAAGGAAACTACAGGCAGATCCCTGGATTCACTGGCCAGTCCAACTCACCAAATTGAGTGTCCTCAGATTATTAAGAGAACTTGTCTCAAAAAAGTAAGGCAGACAGTTTCTGAGGGACAACTGTGGAGAAGTGGAAGATAAGTTCTGGCCTACACACACATAGATATATACAGACATACCCACCACATATGCACCCCAACACACAAGACCATATATACTTGTACTCTCCCCCCCATGAGCAGGACTGAGAGACCTTGGTTGCCACAGCAAGGTCAAGTGACGAGATCTAGGTGGAGTTACCCACCTTGGCTGCCCGGAACACAGCAGAACTGCCCCTGGGCTTGCCTTGAGACATCTCCGGCCATGACCTGGAACGGACTATGGATTATCCCACCCATCTGAAACCAGGAGGGGTTGTGGGTTGGGTCTTCCCCTTTAAATTGAGAGCTGAACATTAAAGCTTTGGGCCTTGATCAGAGAACTTTGTCTTGGCCTCATCTCTTCTTGCCCTCCTTCCCCTTTCATTCCCAGCCCCCCTTTCAGGTGAATCCAGTTGACTTGTGGCCGCAGGCGGCTACATATACTACTCAAAACATACTTAAAATGCTGTTTTCTGTTTTGATAATTTTATAACTAAAGCATTGTTTTTGCATTTCCCCCCTGAATGGTTGCAAAAATACCTTTACTGGTACAATGAGTGTACTACCTTTAAGGAGTACATTTTACTCTATGCCGTGAATGGTCAGTTTCACTTTAATCTTGTCTCCTAACATTTATTCTTTAAAATAGAGTTTTCAGTAATTATTCTGAGTCATACACTATTTAAAGAGCTCCCCCTCCCCAAAAAGGGGCAGGGAAAGCAAATTTAGGACATAAAGGAAGAATAATGGCAAAGATAAGTCCCTTTAAAAACAAAAACATTGAGCTCTTTGGTCTAGGCCACAAATCTGGTCATTAGAAGTAGTGGTTTGTTCTCAAGGCAAATTTCAATGATAGCTTTAGAGTTTTAGAATTATTCCAGTAAACAGCAACCAGCTTAACTGATAGGCATATCATTAGGAATGGCCAGTTGGTAGCAATTAACAATGAACAATGTCTAGGGCAAGAAAATTTTTCTGTCTCATCTTGATGTACTGTGCTAACACACACACACACACACACACACACACACAAAATGACTTCTTAGTTAAGAAAAAGATATTCCCCACATCCTGTTGTGCTATGTTCTTTCTTACGTTTTCCTGACTTGCTGAGTATCTATCTGGCTATATGGACGGTTCCAGCCTTATTGAGATCTACCATTGCTCTGAGCTTCCCTGGCCCAGTATTTTAAGCTGAACCACCTCAGCACTACCGTTTCTCCACGTTAGCCAGAATGTATTCATTGGCACTTATCCTGGGCCGTGGAACAAAATGTAACAGGACATGGCTCTGCCATTAGTAGAAGCCAGAGATGTGGAGAATGGGCCAGCTTGGCAGCAGTGAGCATGATTTCTCCCTCTGTTGCTAGGGAGGAGCTTTGTCTGGTGGTCAGAGGCCAGGATGTGAGCCATGAATCACAGAGGGATTCCCACTCGCTTGCTGACTCACTCCCTCTATGACCTTAGGCAAGTCTTACCTTTGTGGGTTTCACTGACCCTGTTTTGTCCTGTTCTTCATGTCTACCTGAGAATTCAGAAGTTTGCAACTTTGACTTAAAATTTTGTGCCAAGACGATTTCAGAAGGAAAATTGGCTCTGGGGCTCAGGAAAGTTCCCATATCAAGCTTTAGAACTAAACATAAGACGTCAGGAGTCACTAATTATCTATGTGTGTCACGCTGTTTTCTTTCCTTTCTTCATCTTGAGTCTTAAGACTAATTGGAGAATATTAAATTAAGTATACATTTTGCTTACAGCCTACATCATGCTTAGGAGCTGCTATCACCTTCATGTTGCTTGTTGAATAAAGAAGAATCAAGTTGGGATCCCATCTAGGTGGAGCTACAACTAGATACCAAGCTGTTCTCTCTGGTTTTATATCCCCTTTCCTCTTCCACAGTTTTTTTATGTTTTAGATTGGTCTCCCATTTTTCAAGTAAGCACCAGTTACCAAAAGGAATGACCTTACCATCTTGATCTCACAATGAACCAGAATAAGGTAGCAAAGACCATGTATGAGATGCTGAGCTGTTGGTTTCTTTAGTCATGTACCTAAAGCGCTGCTTGTAACGCCAATTGACCAAGCATTACTTCACTGATTACCTGAAATGGAATGACAGACTGTATGTCTGGGAAATCTCATTTGGCTGCCCCTCCTTGTAGTTTTACGAGTGTCAAGTAAAAATACAAACTGGACCCAATATTGAGGCCTTTCCGGAGCTATTCTGACTAGTCTACTGGTGACATCGCCTTTCTTCCACTATCACTCTTGTCAGAGTGCTTAATCCCAAGATTCTAGCAACAATGACCCAGAGGAAAATACAGCATCTCACCTTACATGTTGTCAGTGCTCAGTAAAATGTGAGCACCTGAGAGCACGAATGATTGAATGAAAAATGCAAGGTGCTCTCTTACTTCACCAAAATGGCTTTAAAGTACAAATATTACTTGTGTTTGACCCACTTCAAATGACGCATCCTCTACAAAGCCTTTCTTTTCATTTCTCTTCTAAATACTTTATTAATTCTTTTGGAATTTAATACAGTGTATTTTGATCATAGTCACTCTTTCTCCCAACTCCCTAATCATCCAACCTCCTATGCTCTTGTTTTGTTGTTTTGTTTTTTCCTTTTTCCCCTTAGACTCCAATTTATGCTGCCCACACACGCTTAGATGTGCCTCCTTCTCCTAGAGCATAATTGACCCACCAGTGGAAATACTGTTAAGGAAAGGTGGCTCTCCATCTTCCAGAAGCTATAAATTGCCAATATCTCCTCAGCTAGCCGTGGGACTCCCTACCCACCCTGCCTCTCCATCTTGCAGGTTGGTCTGACATGAGGTTCCACATGTCTTGAGCATGCTATCACAGCTGCTATAAGTTCATTTGTGCAACAGTACAATTTTTTTATCCTGAAAAAAAAAATGCTTTCCTTGGTGTTGTCCACTGCTTCTGCATAAAACCTTCCTTGACTCTCCCTGTGGGAATGACTTTTCTTCCATCCTTACAGAATTTTACCTGATCTGATTATTTATTTGGGTGCATTTAGCCTACACACAGAGAGACAGACATCCACATAGACACATGCTATAGCACCCTTCCAGGGTACCTGCATTCGAGAAGACAATAGGACAAGGTACTTTTCACTTCTGTACTTGTAAATACTAAAATCTTTAGAAATAGTCTTTGAAACATGAGTGTGTGTGTGTGTGTGTGTGTGTGTGTGTGTGTGTATCCTTACTCCAAGATTCACTTTTTCTGACAATTACTCTTCACATTTCCATTACTCTGAAACTTAAGCCAGTGGGTTTCTGTCATGTGAGGAACAGGACTGAAGGACCAGCTTTTCGACAGCTTGAGGTTGAGGTAGCATCTCTGAGAGGTAGGAGTACAAGTATGAAGATCAGAGTTTGCATTCTCAGAACCCACATGAGAGGCTGGGTAGACCTGGAATCCTTCCTATAATCCTAGTACTTAAAAAGCAGACATAAGGCAAGCTGGCTAGCTAGAGTGTTTGAACTAGTTATCTCTGGGATCAGCAAGAGATACTGCTTATGTATATGGCATGGACAACAACTAAGGAAAACATCTGCTGTTACTTCTGACTTAAACAGGTACAAGTATTTGCATGTATACATACCTGCACTCATGGATATGCCTGCAAACAAACATACAGCCTTCCCCCCACACACACACAGTTCTCTCATATCCTGTGATCACTACACACACATAAAGAAACACATTATCAAATACATTTGGGCATCATATGTTTTTTGCTTATATTTTCTAGTAAGTCATTAAGAAATTTTTGTTTTTCGTGGATCTATTTTTTTTTATCCATCCTCATTTGCTAATTTTCAAGGCCCTAAATCTCCTGCCTAAGTTCATAATAAAAATCATATGCCTGATAAACAAACAGAGGTTATACCATTTTACCCCAAATTTGGTATGCCTGAGACGAAAATTCTAGGTTAGAAATTAGCTCATTAGAGCCAGCAGTGAGGACTCCTATTGATTTGCTCAAACAAGAATAGCACACCCCAAAATTCATGAGCTCACTTTGTCCTTTATCTTGTTTCATTTCTCTTTCTTATTACTCTGTTAATGCTGTAGGATTAAAAAAATAAAAACAGTCTCTTGATTTCAGCAATCATCCTATGAGCATCTAAACATGAGCTCCTCTTGGGTGCACGAGCATCAAGGAAGCCGTGACAAGAAGAGACAGAATCCAGCCTAGCTCCAGCTGATACCTCAGAGGTCAATGAGAAAAGCATCAGGTGGAAGACTGGTGTTCCCGGGAAGCTGTCCACACTCCAGACAAACCTGTGTCTTTTCTTAACCGTGCGAGGGAATTCCCACGTGACATATATTTTCTTTCTTTGACAAATGTCTCAAATTAAAGGGCAACAAAGGAAAATGGTTGAAACACCAAGGGTGTGATATTTTAAGAGACTTAACTCGGTCTTGGGCTCTCCTGAGCTGAATAGGTCACAGTTCTCTACTGGGAGAACATTTGTTGATCAATTTGTAGCACATTAGGACTCCAAGGGCAAAGCAAACAGGGTCATTCATTTATTTGAGGTTTAGCAGTGAAATAGATGGATCTTTTTCTCTCCATTCTTACTAATTTTTTTTTTAAAAAATAAAACATTCCAGATATCTTTTATCGCTCCCCGTGGTAGGCGATCCTCTTAAGGGAAGGTTAGCAGAGAAGGTAGACGCCCCTGGCATTGACATATGCTCCCATTAATCAAGTCCAGAAAAGATAAAGAATCTTGTAGGCAATTCATACAGAAAAATGAAACAGTCAAATGGCATGCTTACCCAGCCTCAAGGCTATACATTGGCAGAGAGTTTCTCATCTCCCTTCCAAATAGGGAGCATTCATATTCTTACTCAGGGCTATAATATACTCCTGCATGAGCTGAAGTTGATGCATTGGAAGTTACAAAAATTCTTTAGGAACATGATCCATAAAAGGTCTCTTTGTCTAGATTAGCAAGCACAGTGATGTATTTCCTTGAAGCTGGCCTTCTCAGTGTTCTGTAGCTCTCGCTCTCTCTTCTTTTTTTTTTTTTTTTTTTTTTTTTTTTTTTTTAGCACTGAAAAGATGCAGCATCTGAATACAACCATGTTTTTAAGCACAAACTGGACTGCTTTTACAGATGTGGAAGAGGAAGAGGATGTAGGTTTTTTAAAACTTTGATAAATGGTGAAGAATGTGACTGGCCTGATATCAGGAATTATACTCAACTGTTTGAAGTCTGATTTTCTCTTTGTTCCAAACTTTATTCATTTGTGTTTGTTTGGCCAGCATATTTAAGGAAGGTCTACTACCTTCGGGGTAGGTTTTTGATTCAGTGTTTACTACTTGTATGGAATTCCATACAAGCCTAATTAAGAGACCATCTCTCACTCTCATGGTTTCAGGAGGGAGCCATGCGTGTAAGCTTCCAAGGGAGGAAAGTAATCAATAGTCCTATCCAACTGTAATCCCAATGATCCACAACAATGATCAATGAGATAGTTCAATAGATGCAACAGGGGCACTTATGTCATAAGAATAACCAATAGTCACCCAGTTGGTCAAAAGTCCTACTCAGTACAATTACCTTTATGGACAGCACTGGACACTGAGCCATCCACACAAGGCTGCTGACACCATAGACCTTAGAGTACAACCTATTACCTTAGAGTACAACCTATTACCACCACGTTCCTATATACCAGCATGACCTTTAACTATATCATGAATCCTTGTCCTTACATTCACTAACAAGTATATGTCTCATCCCTCACCAAAGACAGCAGATGGGCATCATTATGGAAAGTCACAACTGGTCAAAAGGTAGAGAGCAACCCACCACTGCTGTCAACCCCCAATCATTACATTTACAACACAAACGGAGTTCTTAAAGCTCAGAAAACCTCATAGAAAGATTGTAAGAGCTCCATGACCTTGCCGGATACGTGAGATAGCCTTTTCCAAACAAAACACAACAAAGAAGAAGGCATGAAGGTGGGAAGGAAGAAGTGAATCTTGAAGAAGTTGCAGAAGGGACTGGGAAGGGGTAAATTGCTCTATGAATTAATAAAATTGTGTAAAACTGATAATGTCATTCAAACAAGGTTACTTACTAATCTTAACATGCTCAACACAACGTAACGTAAATGAGACTATCAGCTTCCTGCTTCCCAATCCTGCCCCCTTTCTCCAAGTAGCCAAGATATAATAATGCAATATTATATACAGAGTTTAAAGTTTTCCTACCTTGAACTCCAATAATCCTCACACTTCAATGACCTTACTCTATTGTGATCCTCTTGCTACAGATGGTACTAATACAAGAGTTCAAGTAATCTGGTGCAGATAAGAAGATACAGACCAATCAAATAACTAACTCAAGGTTAAAGAAATAGTAGAGGTGACAGCTAGAACAGAACCCAGACTCTGCATCTTCTAGTTGTCTTAACAGTTCATCCTGCTGTCTCCAGCAGGTGAGTCTAACCTGTGCTCACATCACTGCATGTAACCTCAATGGTATTATGAATGCAGTCAGAACAAAAGTCATGACTGTTTCAATATCCTGAGATTTTTGTTGTATGGGCAGGGTGTGTGTGTGTGTGTGTGTGTGTGTGTGTGTGTGTGTGTGTGTGTTAAACTTCCATATGTCATTCTTGAATGTGAACTTTATAGATGGCAGTATAGTTTTTGCAATATCAAAAGGTTGACCATGCCTGCTTGTGGTAGAAAATCTCATTGCTGAAGGTACTACTTTGGACATTTCATTATCCAGTTGTGAGTACATTATTTATAGTAACCATTACATTCCTAAACAATTGAGAGATCATGCTCATATAGTACAGATACTAGACTAGACAGGGTATTTTAAAATTTATCTTTTGCTGACATTTTTTGACACTTCATGGAAAGATGAGCATGAGTGATAACTTACCACCAGGAAATCATAAACCAGAAGAAGCAAAGCCCAATATTAGAAGTAGAGTATAAGATAGTAAATATGTATCATATATACCCGTATTCTCTAATAACACCATGACCTGTAAAAAAAACTAACAGAGCATATGCTTTAATAATTGTAAGCCTTATACAGAGTCGTGCCCAAAACACTTGCTTTCTAAGAACCCAGTCAGTGCTACTTTGTGCAAAAGGGAATTGAAGAAACAGTAGTTTGGAAAAGACTGTACAGTATCTCCTGTGGACCCCAAACTTCAAATGTTCTACTATTTAAAATGATAATAAATCAACCCAGACTGAGAAGAATATTTATTATATTTGGAATTAACAATAATAAAACTAAATATTGCCTTCTGCAATATTCAGAGTGGAATTTAATGGAAATAAAACGATCCAGTGAGGGTTGATTTTTCTACTTCGGCCACTGTCGTATTTTTGGAACCAGGATCCTTCTCAGATTATATTACTTGAAAAGTTGAAATAACTACATTCAAGTGTAAATCAGACTATTTTTCCTGGAGTTAATATCACCGCCATGGCCTAGTTTTACCTCTGCAGTCCTATTTTCATAAATGCACTTAGGCCAGTTTGCTTAAATTAAAGAAAGGAAAAGCAATTTCGCCTTTCTGCTTAAATGTGAAAAGAAGCTACCTTGCAATAAGAAAGGTTTTTCTACGTTACAGATTTCCTTTACACGGGGAGAAATTGTTCTTACGTCAACTTCACTCCTTAGTTAAACAAACAAGCAAAAAACTAAATACAATACAGATGTTGACCATCTGACAATTCTTTTCTTCATGATGCTCTTGAAAAAAATAAGAAATAAAGTCTTTGCCCCTCTCTATTAGCTTCTTACGGGTGCCTTTTTAAAAATGAAACGTGGATGGTGACTGTGAAGGAGAATCTCATTTGCCTCTGATGCTCACCAGCCCTCGTGTATAATAGAAAGTATTTATTACGTAATTTACATAGACTTTCCTCTAACAAATTGGACCAAATGATGAGCCTCTAATAGGAGTCCCAGACCAGCTCCTGGAACGACATACCTGAGCTATATTTGGGAATGTCTGTGTAGACAAAGCAACATGCACTTGGGAAGGGAGGAAGACGTGTGGAGTGCAGCAGACACTATCTGGTTTCACTGTCTACACTGATTACATTTACCAAGTAATTGCCCATTATTTTTTTTGCAGCCTAGAGCCTCAAGGCCAATGGATTTGCTTTCAAAGTGAAACGCAGAGCTGAGGTATAGGCCGCATCGTGTTGCTTTTGTTCCTTATCTGTCTTCCTTCCATTTTTTTTTTTTTTTTTTTTTTTTTTTTTGTATCCCAAATTGAGTTTATTTTGAGTGAAAGGGCTGGATAGATAGTAAACTGAGTCTCTCCACTTTGTTAGTTAAATGTTTATTTTTAGATTATCAATTATCTCATTTGTTTACATCCCCAAAATTGCTCCCTTCTTCATTCCCCCTCAAAGAGTTCTTTCCCCATCCCTGCTCCCCTTCACCTCTGAGAGGATGCCCCCACAAGGGGCATCTCCTATCCCTGGGGCATCAAGCCTCTACAGGATTAGGTACATTCTCTCTTACTTAGGCCAGACAAAGCAGTCATCTGTTACATGTGTGCCGGGGCCTTGGACAAGCCCATGTATGCTCTTTGGTTCGTGACTTAGCCTCTGGGAGCTCCCAGAGGTTCAGGTTGGTCTTCCTATAGGGTTGCCTTCCATCCCTGTCAGTTCCTTCAATCCTTCCCCTAACTCTTCTATAGAGGTACCTGACCTCAGTCCTATGCTTAGCTGTGAGTATCTGCATGTCTGTTATATGATTTTAAGTGGCTTTGTGAGCTAAGTAAAATCTTCTAAAAATGAAGCTATATGTAGGGGTGTGTGTGTGTGTGTGTGTGTGTGTGTGTGTGTGTTTGCAACTATTTCCATGTATCATACATGCATGTGTGTGAGCATATTCATGGGCAGACATGATGACTGGTAGGATGGTGGGGGGGGAACTCTTTCGACTCGTATGGAGTAGAACAAAGAATTGGATGTTTGGTGCATTTGAAGTACTTTATGGATTTCAGAGCTCAACTGTCCTTCGAATGCTTGCCTTCTTCAGCTCACTGCCGAAGTTAGAGGGGAAGCTGCAGTTTCAGACACTCGGCAAAATGATTATCTGAGATATACAAACCCACTATTCTCTCCCTTCCTAAGCTTTCTAGTGATACCCGCTACAGTTACACTGAAGCCTATTCACAAGCTTCTCCAAGCAACATGATTCTGACTCTGGAGCTTTCATTCACCTACTTCACTAACACTTGGTGCTTATAATAGCAACAAACCTCTCAGCTAGAAATCATTAATTATATATGCACATCATTATACACAGAACATTAAGTAGAAGTGCACATCATTGTATACACATGCTTACATCATATATCCATATATGCATGCATGTACATATATCATATATAATACACACACATATATATATACATATATATACATATACATATATGTATATATGTACATATATATGTATATATGTATATATATGTATATATATATACACATGCATACATACATTATGTATCAGTATCACATATTGTTTGTAGCCCTGGAACCCTTTTCCAGGATCTATTATCTAGTATATCACAGATATTGTTTAACTGTCTGAAAGAACTTTTGTACCAGGAAAAAGAAAACCTCATTCACTTTTTTTAACACTTGGCTGGAGACTGTACTACGTGCATGTTCTGTGCCAGACATGTCTTCAGGGACTACTCAAGATTTACTTTTGCTTTAGGTTAAAAACAATATGCATGAGGAAAAATAATAACATGACTTCTACCCTTGAAATTTTCATTTGGTTAATTTTTATAGTTTCCAGACTGTTTTGAATGTCTGACATGGTGACTAAAGCAATGTAGAGTTTTATATAAAATTCGGGATGATTGAAAGGAAAAAAATATACGTGCTCAATAATGAGAGAGGTTGGGTGAAGAGTGGAATTAAAAACTAACATTCACAGCACGAAGATCAATTATCAAATTCATGAGTCAGTTCAACTACAGTTGAAATACATGCCTCTTGATAGACTGTCCTTTCCAGAGGGGAGCTGTTATGATTCTGATTCTAATGGACTCTTGAAGGATGATCATTTATTATTTTAAGTAAGACCTTATGCCTGGAGGATAGTTCAGGACATGAAAGTGCTGACTTAGTCTAGTTTCCTGCTGGGCAAGGCAAAATAAGTGGAATTCACGCATGAGGTCACCGTATTATCCAAAGCACAATCACATAGATTAAAGCAAAGAGATAAAATTTAGGCTTGGCGGCATCACAACAAATAAGACCATGTCAAGCAATCAGCTTCCTTTCTCTGGCTGAGCATCTAGGAACATGGACATAACCTGCAATTATAACACATTTGTGGATCTCATTTGGCATTTTGGAAATGGTGACTATTTCATAAATATTAAGAGAATATGTGCTTTGTGCCAGATGACATAGAAGATCTAGTCTGAAGACAACCTGAAATTAGTACTCAGGAGCCACACAATAGAAACAGAGACTCATCTCCTGTAAGTTGTCATATTTCTCCTACACAGCTCTTTGACACACACTCTCCTCCTCACATGCAATAAGTCTTTAAAGTTGTAGTTTGGGACTTGGAGAAATTCACATTAAAGTGGGGAAAGCAAGTGAGCCATTAGTGGTTACAACGTGGAGTTGTGGAAAATCAAAATCTAAAATGTAATACGAAAAGTATTTCTCAAAGAAAGAGTCAGCTGACTTTAATCTCGAGAGTAAAATGCTGACACAACACACAATCCACAATACATCCCTCCAAGCTCAACTCCCCCAGTATAGTATAAACAAATAAATCACAAACCACAAAAGGAAAGTCAGACAAAAGATGCTAAAATTGCTCTTTGGAAGAGATGCTTCCATATTTGAACTCAACCCCTTGTAAAAATGAGGTGGATATAAAATCTGGAAGAAGGTTCCAGAAAGAAGCAATACTAACATAGCACACAGAGAGGTGTTTCTTAAGAACATGTGCATGGTACAGTCGATACGTTTTATTCATTTGGATGGTAGAATACTGGATTGCCTACAGTTTAGAGAGTCAAGTGAAGTCATGGGTGTTGACACATGTCAAATGCTAGACACATGTGCATTTTGCCAGCATTGAATTTCTTGTTTCTAGGAAACAAACAAACAAAAAAAAATGCAGCTGGGAATATAATGGGACTTCACTAGTTCATGAACGTTTCCCCACTTTATATGAATTTCTCCAAGTCCCAAACTACAACTAAAAAGACTTATTGCATGTGGGGAGTAGAGTGTGTGTCAAAGAGCTATGTAGGAGAACTATGACAATGATAGCATGATCCAAGTTCTGATTTAGACTTTTGTGTACGAATATGGTACATACATGCTATGGTGTTCATATGGAGGTCAGGTGACAACTTTTGAAAACTGATTCTCAATGATTCTGCCATGTGGGTTGGGTCTTGAGGACTGAACTCAGACTCTCAGTTTTGACTGCAGTTATATTTACCGTATGGGTTTCTGGCTGGTAGTAACATATTGCCTTTTCTGTCTCTTTGGCTCAGATGTAATTTAAATTTTACCTTGTCAGATATTAGGATAGACATTTGTTATAGTTGTCAGCTCCATTGCATCTGAAATTAGTCATAAACTACTGGGCACTCCTGGGAGGGATTTTCTTGATCAGATTATCTGAAGCAGATTATCGACACCTTCTGGTGGCAGTCCAGGTCAAAATACATAGAACAAGAAAATGTTATTTTCTGCTTGCTTGCTCTTACTCTCACTGGAAGTTTATCTGTCTTGTTGTTGCAGCATCCTTTCTCTCATATTACAACTGACTTCTGGATTGTAACTTAGATTGAAGATCAGAGCTCTCCAGGAATTAACAAGCCTACAGCACCAGACATTGAGCGAGCGCTATGACATCCAGCCTCATGGGGACTGAGTAATCAGATTGTTAGCCTCTCAACAGTTGTGTGAGACAGCAATTATTGGACTGCCTGGACCACACCCTCTACATCAATCTGATAAATCATATGCATGTGTGTGTATTCATTCTCTCAATTATGTTCTTTGAATAACCCTACCTAATGGACCACTCCTGTTCTCTTTTGAGTCCTATTTGCTTAGTAAATTGTTTTCCACTGTTTCATTTTAAGCCTATGTTTATCTTGCTAATGAGGTCTAATTATGTAGACAGGAAAGAGCTGGCTTCTGTTTCTTAAAACAAAACCTTCTAGGCTGAAGGTTTTGTTTTAAGAAAACTACAATATAATATTCTTATTCTATTTTTTAGTCAATAAAATTTGTCGTTTTCCTCCTTCCCTTTCTTCCTGCAACCCCTTGTCATGTAATTACCATTTCTCCCTCTTGAAACCTTTACACAAACACATACATACACACTAAAGAAAATACATATCCATATATATTAGATTACAACCAGTGAAAAGAGATGGTAAATTTATTACCAGCAAGAAGACTCTTAGTTGTCTGTCTGTCTGTCTTTCTATCTGTCTATCTATCTATCTATCTATCTATCTATCTATCTATCTTTACACACATATATATCAATATATGTGCATATACACATATATACACAAATATATATACACACTTAGGCATATACATACATACATACATACATACATACATACATACATACATACATATTAACATATATCCTTCTCAGTCCATTTAGTGTTACTTGTTTCCATGAAATTGACTTTAGGGCTCACCACAAAACAGCATTAATCATGATACCACAGCAATATGGCTGCCTACAGAAGACTTGAAGAAATATCACATCATCAGACATATTAATAGAGAAATCTTAGTGGTCCTCAATCCTTAATGAAAAACTAGAGACAGCTACATAATGCAGAGAGTGGAAGATATAGCCCTTCCCAGAGTTAAAACCTCAATTGGCTATCCAATACCATGGAGTCTTAGTCTTCTGATTGGAGACTTGAGACTGTTAACATTCAGATTTGTATTATTTTATTATATAGTAATATTAACCTATATTAATGTATATTGTAATGTAGTATAATATATTAAAATGAATTTTATATTAATATTCAGAGAAGCAGTATATCTGAAGATTTTGTACTAATTTCTCTCATTTAATTTAAAGATTTTGTGCTGTTTAAAAATCTTGTAGTCTTCCTTTGCTCTTCCAACCTCCCAGCAGCTTATTCGTCCCTACAACAGCATGGCCATGCTTAGACTTATCTTCAATGTATAGGATTATATTAGGTATTTTCTGTAATTCTAACTTAGTATTCATGACCCTTCTTGCTTGTGTTTATCATGGAACATTTTTATGTTTTCTTCGATTATGAAGGGTAGCCTTGCTGGGTACAGTAACCTTTTTATTTTGTTTTGTTTTAATTTTTTTAAGACAGGGTTTACTCTGTGTATCCCTGGCCATCCTGTAACTTACTCTATAGACCAGATCTTCTACCTGTGCCTCCCAAGTACTGGGAATAAAGGCAAGTGCCACCACTTCTTGGCGTGGTTGGATCTGATTTTAGTGTGGATATTTGGGAAGTTTGGGTAGATTAGATTGACAGAGAATTGAGATATATATTTCTCCCTTTAGGTTGGGAATGCAGTTCAGTAGCTAATGTGCTTGGGACACAGGGCCTAACCTACTCTAAGAGTAGAAGACTAAGTAGACAGGGGTGTAGATTCTGGCTGTTTGCCATCTGTCTTTTCTGTCTACTCAGTTGTGTGTCCAGTGTAAGGCAATCGGTCCACCTTAAATGTTAATATGTTGACCCTGGCTGGTTTTCTTTGAAGTCCAATAAAAGCTTGTGTGTGTATCTTCCAGATGTTCACATTCTAACCCCTTAGTCTTTATTCGTTGCAACATTCCAGGAGGAGAACAAATATATGCAGATGCTCTGGGGATGCCATTTTCCATTCATACTTAGAAAGTGTTTTGTCTTCAGTAAAACATTGACAGTTATCTCCTATAGATTACCCCACAAATATTTGTGTCACATGCTTGGTTTTTCCCAGTACCCTGAAGATGCAGCAGTGAATTTCACTGACCACACAGAAGCCGTTAGCCATCTAGAAACTGAGAAGGAGCCAAGAGCAGGGCATTTAGAAATGCTAGTTAAGACAACCAGAGTTAGGGAAGGAAGGATATTATTTCTGTGCCTCACTATTGACAGAGAAGTTGTGAAGATTGGCTTTAAGCTGCACTTCTAAATATTCATTGGCCTAAGAATCTGGCTGTATTGTGCTTCATTTTTCTCCACTCTTAAGTGTGTGTTGCAATTAGTTCTATTTATTTTCAGCTTTATATTTAGAATACATATATCCTTACATACATATTGGAACATACATTTAAATGCCAGTGAGAGATGTCTGAGGGGGTCTACTTCAAGCCTGAATATGTACCCCTCCAAGCGGAATATATTACTTTGTATAGTTTTTGCATTTTGTTTATCTCAACTGGTCCAATACAATCATCAGAAACAAAAGCACATGCCACTAGTGTAATGCTCAGATCCTAGTAACATGCAGGCCATATATTTGTCTGAACAAAAATGGATGACTTGAATATATACATATCTGATATTCTCTTTCTTTGGGTTCTCTTACATTTAATGATCATTACATTACCAACATCATCCTGTCTCTCATGGTCAACTTGAGGGTTACAACAACTCTAGGTATATTTATGGAAACATTCCTGTTTGTTGGGAACTATTGTTGTGTGTCCTTTAGGGCTCTCTACCCTTTTCATCGCAGGTTTCTGTGTTCTGGGATTTTGACTTTTGAGAAAAGCATTTCCCAGATTCTATTCTTTATTTAATTTTGTTGACTACAGCCAGTGACAGGGACCAAAAGAAACTAAGAATGGAGAGAATATTAATTATTTCTTTTCCTGAGAAATCACTAAGAAGGTAGGCACCTTCGGTCTGGATAACTGTTGCCTATGCCAAGATGCAAGTTCACATATATCTGGATTTTTGGTTTTATATTTTTGATAACTACATATTCTCTCCATGTCCTTTGATGTATCAAGACCTCATCAGGTTCTCTATCAGGTCTCCATACATTTTGCAATTCTTCTTTATGTTTTTATTCTACTGTATTTTTATTTGACTTATGATTATGAAATATACTTTCAGTATCTGTAGGAATTAAAACAGATGGAAAATAATCATATAAACAATACAAAATGCATAATAAATAAAATGATACAAATATATGTGTGTATATATATATGACCATATATGTATGACTATTTTAACTGTATAAAGAATGTAGTTTTAGATTGAAAATTTTTATTTAAAGAGTATATATATGTGTGTGTGTGTGTATAAACACTAATCAGAAGTCACATAGGATAGATTTGCCAATTTCCATAATTAATATATTCAATCAGACTTCTTTAACTCCAAGGATTCTCAACTTATATGTATTGTATGAAATTAATATGTACAAGAAAGTTGTACTACTTACAACTTATACATGTTGACTAGATTCTTGCCAAGGTTACATCCAAGACTCCGTGTAGTATACTGATATTCACCAGAGAGTGAAAGGATGCTATATTTTCATTAAATTCTTTATACTTTGAGGACTTAGTAAACTAATAGATCAGATCTTTTCTAATTAGACAGTAGGTTAGTTGTTATCAATGTAGACTACTAGACTGTTTTTTTTTAAAGGTTGGCAAACTTAATCTTTGCTTCTAATCTAACCAGACAAGTCTGGCTATAATGTTAGAGGAGGTTTTTTTGGTAATGTTTTTTTTTTCTTTCTTTCTTTCCTTCAGCTGCTCCTCCTTGCTCAGTGCACATGGGTTTGGCATTTATTTTTCCTCGCAGCGGGAACACTCAGAGCTGTGGGTGGCCTCTCTTGAAACCTCCTGTTTGAAATGAAGTTGAGGAGGAAGCATGGTGCTTTCTCCAATAGAGCGGGAACATCTGTTCTCTTCCATAGAGAATAAACTGAGAGCGAAGATGGACCCAAGGAGAGCTCATTTGTCCCCTTCTCCTCCCCCACTCACCAAACCCATTTTTCCACCATCTAATGGTCCCTAAGCAGACAAAGAGGCAGACTCTCTGCCTTAAATCATGTGCTCTTCCTGCCAGATGGAGACACTGGGACATGGTGCCATCAATTACTTGCCATGGAAATTGTGTTTCTTTGCTGCTTGGGATTTCCAAAGGAAATAAGAAACAATTCCATTTAGTTACCTGTCTTTCTATCTTCTCTCCCTTCTCTAAGAAAGAAAGGATTCTTCTGTCAAAATTGAATTTTGTCCTTGCAGTGCACTTTTTTTCTTATTCTTCCTTCCTTCCTGTGAGCAACTTTTCTGGGAAAGATGCAACACACACACACACACACACACACACACACACACATGCTTGGAAAGTTGAGTCCATGACAGACCAAAGTAATGACTGGACCACGGTCCAACTTGGTGAACAGTGTCTATTGAGGTTACATACTAGAGTGTGACTAAAGGGTTACTTACAGGAGCAAATATGTCTCAAAAGCAACTACATCACCAAACAGCTTGCTGTCATATGAGTGACAGCTCACAGAATCTGAATGCCTGGAGCACTCTACATAACTTACAGGCAGCTTGATGTGTCTCACAGATCTCTTCTCTTCTGCTTGTCTAGTTAAAGTCTTCTTCTCTAGCGACTGACTACTGCCCCTATAACTTACCCTGAAATTTCTAGTTTCCTCTTTCCTAGACTAGCAATTTGTTGTTTATCTCCTGAGTCTCTTGTGCCTCCCACTCACTCCCGGAGGAAATATTTTAATTCTGATAACATTGAAGTACATCAACTTCTCCTTGGCATTTTGCCTCTGTCTTATGAAATATAGCTACCAACAGTTTTCAAAAAAAAAAAAAAAAAAAAAAGCATGAAAAAAAATCTACATATCCCACAAGGAGAAAAACAACAATTAAAAACACATACACAGAGATCACATCTCTAAGGCCACCCCTGACACAGACACTATCCTGTTGGCTTCCTTCTCTTCTGTCACAAAAAATCATGAGTGAGTGTTCATCATAAGGACACATTCCAGTTCTACCATAGCTTAGATTACCTGCGTGATTTTCCAGCCCTGACTCTGGCCTTGAAATTCTGTCTTCCCTTGAGCTCTATGCTGCTCCCATTTAGAGTCTATTTCAAAACGTCTGTGGTCATCCTTAGCCTCTTCCACGAACCACTCTCCACACCCATCTGTCAAATAACACCCTTTAGTGTTCTCCAGAGAGTGGTTGGTGCTGTTTCTGCAGAGGCTCACCAGCTCTCCTGACACTTGAGAGACATCACAAAGCTAAGAATATTCTCAGCACATCCCAGCATGCTTCCTGGGCAAACACCATTGCTTCTCTTGCTTTCCTTCCTCAGTAAGTAGGTCCATCTTCTTTTCAGATTCACAAGAGAAAAGACCCGAGAGATGTGGTAACCCTCCTTTATATTCACTGTCATACCCAAATTAGCTTTAGGTTGACAATCTGGTATGTTAAACGCCCTAAAAATCTATCTCTGGGTCTGGGAAAATGAACCCGTGAATAAAGAGTTTGTCCTGCAAGATTGATGGCCCACATTGAAACTCATCCATGTGTGTTGAAATACAGACTGGCTTGATCCTGTGCAGGTATCCTGCAGGTAACTCCAGCTATTGTAAATTCACAGGCTCAGTGGTCATGCCATGTCTAGAGAATGCTCTCATCCTGGCTCTCCTCCCCATCCTCTGATTCTTACAGCCTTTCCACCTTGTTGATAGGGAGTGTGACACTGAGGTTTTATTGAGGACTGAGCACTCCATAGTCACTTACTGTTCCTACTTTAACCAGTTGTGAATCTCTGTATTGGCTTCCATCAATTGCAAAGAGAAACTTCTTTGATTAGTACTGAGAGCTGTACTAATCTATAGGCATAAGAATTTCTCTCCTAGGGACTATGTCGTCTTCATCTATAGGTTCCTGGCCAGGTTTCAGTGCTATACTGGTTAGTTTTGGTAAGCTAGACATAAAGTACAGTCACCTTGGAAGAGGAAACCTTAGCTGAGGAATCGCCTGCAATATATTATAATGATAAAAATACAATTTAAAAAATTAAGCAAGGTAAGTACCAAGTCGGTGCTTCCAATAGTTGGTGAATTGTGATGTTTTTTGTTGATTTGTCACTATTGATGTATTATCTTACCCAACATGGCTTTGTCTAACCATGTGCCATAAAGACACCTACATTTAAGCCTTCCATTCTAATTTGCGATAGAATTAGAGTTAAGTCTTGTTGAAGACCCTTTTTATTGAATAGTTTAAGCACTGGTGTGGGAAATCAGTTGGCCAAGGCCCCAAATGCATATTTCAGAGTTTGTAGTTGTTTGTCATTGACCTATATGCACTTCCTTAAAATAGAAGCACAAAGATTCCGTTTGTCCGGTGTTGTAATTAGTTTTGATCTGAGAGATGTGAGTCCCTCCACCATCTTCTTTTACCAAATTTTTCAGATACACTCAACCACTTGAAACTTGAATTTCCCTGTGGATTTAGGGATTGACTAGACAGTTTCTAAAAATAAAATAAAACAAAACAAAATGCAAAACTTGCTGGGGGCTTCATCAAAATCCTATTGTATCAGTAGACCAAAATGGCACTTCACTTCTGTGTTTAGTAGCAGGACCAGGAAAACCAAGATTTCTTTTTTGAGGGGTTTTCTTAATCTCATTAATAAAGTAACTTAGGAACTGACATGTCAGGAAGTTCGATAAAAACTGTCATTCTCTTCAATGAAAAGAGAAATATGGAAGGACAGATAAGCTGTAAATATTACAGGTCCCAGGGGGAAACATTTGGGGAAGTGAGAGAGAGGTCCGTGCTTCTTTGAAGTGAAAGACCCTCAGGAGGAGAGTGAAAGGCCCAGAGTGTCACAGGAAGTGTACCTAGAATTTGGCTAGTATTCACAAAGGGACAGAGAAAAGTAAAAGAAGGAAGCTGTGCCTGTTTACATTCTCAGAACCTTACTGCTCTTGGCACTAAGGCTGTGAGCATCTGCACTGAGAAGAGGTTTCTGGGAAGGAAAAGTCTATGGTCTTGGTACAAGGTCTAAACCTCTGACGCTCTAAGAAAGCCTCAATTAATGTTTCCCAAGAGTTGCCATGGTCATGGTATCTCTTCACAGCAATGAAAACCCTCACAAAGACAGATGCCTTACATAGTATAATCTTGCAATAATTCTGTTCCATTTATTCCTAAATATTTTATTCCCTATACTTCCACAGGAATAATTTTTATCACTTCATATTAAATATTGAGTTGTGCAAAAGTAAAATAGGTTCTTGCCTATTGACCTTACTTTTACAAATTGCTGAACATATTTCTTGGTTTGAACAAAATTAGCATATGGTACAATAAGAAATGAGGTAAGTAAGCAGGAATATTCTTTGATGGACAGTTAAAAGTCAAAGGTTAGTAAGAATCATCCATTGTAACAGAAGCGAATGAATAAACCTCCCCTAAGAATTTAGGTAACCTTAATGCGTTGTTGGGTCAGTGATACAAGCCAATGCCTCTTCTAATAGCCACTTTGTTGTATTAAGCAAATTGAAACATATATATTTCATATATGTATTTTGCATATACATATACAAATATAGTTGGGCCAGAGACATAGGCTGAAGGCATCTTCTTTAATTTATTCAATAAGTACCTATGTGTTAAAGTATAAGACTTCAAACAACCAACAGAATGTATAGTCCTCTGTCAAAGAGTAGCCAGTCTAGTGGTGGGTATCATGAGCAACCAGAGCATTCAAACAGTGGCATTTATATAAGCCGTATGTGCATGGTCCATGCCTGCAATTCTAGTTCTTTGGAGGCTGAGGCAGGAGAATTACCCAAGTGAATCCCTGGACATCATGGTATACAGCCTGAGAGTCTCCATCTCAAAGCACACACATATATACATTTATATTTACTTCATTGATATTGATATAAAGTGAAATAGTTACAAAGACTCTGGAGAGAAGAAGATGAATTTTGTGTTGGAAGATACTTTCCTCTCTCCCTGCTTTCAGTGGTATTTTCCACAAGGCAGGTATATTTTGGATTAGCAGGGAGGAACTCCGCCGTCCTGTGTTTTTTTTTAGTGGTTGCAGTATGACATAAAGTGAAAACCCTACGTTCAAAGTGTCTGGCTGTTTACAGGAATCCCACCGCCAGAGAACTGGCACGGGAGTGTAAGGTTACGCCTCTGTATTAACTCTGGGGATAAACACTTGCTTGCTAAGTGTAACACAGGCTATACATTTCCTCATGAAATTATTCTGAGCTAGGCATTGGTTTAGAAGATATATTTTAAAAGGGACAGATTACATCAGAGTGAGACACAGGCTGACTGCATCTTCCTGAATCCTAGCTGGGTAGCACTATCTAGATCGTAGGAATTCTATGTGGGATCCCCTCCTTGTCTCAGTAGCTTCAATCAGCTGCAGTGGTGCTGCAATGATTTCTTACTGAACACAGTAATTCAAGCCTTGTGGTGGTCTTTTTGCTTATATTATTTATGAAGCCAATTTCTGCATCACTGACAGAGTGAGGAAATAAGCCCCCACCATTGAGATGTTCTTGTACATTTGAGAACAAGTCGTGCGAGAATAGTAGATATTACAGAAACTAGAGAATGTTTCTGAAGGCTTACCACAGCCAACCCTTTGTTTCCCCTCATTATAATGGACGCAGAAAGAGCATTTCTTTAAACATTAATTTGCCACAGTTTTCTAAAAATTAAAGCATATTCCTGGTATTAGAAGAGTCACTCACCTGTTTATGTAATAGCAGAAAATTTTCTGAGGTACTGTGTTAAGTGACTTGGAGCACTACCAAAACTTAGAAAGAGGAAGAGAAGGGAGGAAGGAAGAGGAAGAATGGAAAGAGATGAGGGAGGAAAGGGGTTAGTGAAGAAAGGAAGAAGAAAAAATAGGAAAACAACATATATATATATATATATATATATATATATATATATATATATATATATATATATTCAGATATAGATATATCTGAGAAGATTTTAGACAAAACCATCAAATCCATTAAAATAAGTAAGTGACTGTGTATTTCCATTTTATGATTGAACAAACTTGCCCTAGTGGAAGACCAAAGGGGGAAAAAAAAAGACGGTTTTGTGTCGTGTGTGTCCTTAGACAAGTTAATGATGTTGGAAAAGACTCCGAGTTTAACAGGACCACTGGCATAATAAGAAGGTTAAATTGTTATTCAAGCAACAGCTTTCTTCTAAGTGTGAACGCTAGTAAAAGCAGGGCCTTTGCTTTTATGGGTATAAAGAAGGACAAATGGCTGGTTATAGCAGCGGTGTCCCCTTGCCAGGGTGGGTACTGCTAAGTGCAAAGCTTTCGCTCAGCAGAGGACCTTAATGTGTTTGGATATGCACAGTTGGATCTGGAAAAGAAAATCAGATTATGAGCTCAGAGGTTACAAAACATTGAGGCAAGTTTTTGCTTTCCTTGGGCTTGAAATTGAGTGTGTGCCCAATGGTATATAAATCCTAAGACGCAGGGAAGCCTCATACTTGGAGGCTTTTAGGAAAAACACAAGCTTGTCCAACCCTCAAGACTCATTGGACTTGTGTTTTCTATGAAGCCTTTTGTTGCATGATTTAGGACAGAACTCTATTTGGGGCTTCGCCATCACCTTACACATATCAGCTTAAAATTAATCTCTGAAAACAATCAAAAAATATGAAATTGACCTTCATCATACATGTTACATACGAAGAATTTATTTGTATGTCTTAAGGTTGCTTTTTATTAACGAGTGTCTAAAAAGCTTGACACACCTAAAATGGAAGTTTCGCTACTGAGGGATGGATACACATGTCTGTAGGCATTAAGACAAACATGTAGAATGCTGTTAGGATGGTTACATCTACCAATCAAGCCCCACACCACAGGCTCAGGAAACACCGTGGAAGAGAAAGCAGAAAAATGGTAAGAACCAGAGGTTCAGGGAGTATGCTGTGCGATGGTGTCTTCTAAAACTGTCAGAAGCTAAATTCTTGAAGTCTCACTAATGTGAACAATGTGATTATCTAAACATAAGCCGAGCAAGGACAATGGAAGCAGATATGCTAACATGGAAGTGGAAGAAAGCCCAGGAGGCTTCGGCCCTACACAAAAATGGACAGGCAGCAAACCTATACTGAGCGTGGGAGAAACAGTCATCCCCAGGGAAGAGCATGCGTATTAGTGAGGAAATGTGTGTGTGTGTGTGTGTGTGTGTGTCTGTGTGTGTGTGTGTCTGTGTGTCTTTTTCTATGTGTGCGCATATCCACTCACACATGTCTATGTGTGTGTGCACGTGTATGTACACTCCTGTGTGTGCATACATGTGCATGTGTGTGTGTGCTTGTGTATGTGCACTCCTGTGTGTGTGCACATGTGTGTATGTGTGCTTGTGCATGTGTGTGCATATAGCAACAATTAATAGAAAAGAGAAACAATTTGAAAAAAGAGAATTTAAAAAAGAGCAGGGATGGGTGTAGGGGGTGTTTGGAGGGAGGAAAGGGAAGAGAGAAGTGATGTCATTTTATTGTAATCTCAAAAAAATGAAGTAAGAAAAAGATACTGAAATTATATTCATGGCATCTCATGCCAGACCTCTTACAGTTGCCAGACCAGTCAAGCGTATCTCCAGAACATAACTACTTCCTGTGACTCATGGGGACCTAGACATCTTTTGGAGATCGGGGCTGTCCTAGCAGCAGGCATAGCTCCTGTGTGGGGACCAAGAGAGGAGGAAGGGGAGGAAGGGGACGTTTGCTCCTAAGCCACACTCAGATGAGGGTATTGAGTGTCATTGGAACCCAGAATGACCACAGACAGGAGTTTTCCTCCTAGCACGGACATCAATGCCTGGTGGATTCTATTCTTGATTCCTCACATTTGTCTAGAAATAATTAAAAGGCAGCACAGGCCTCAGCCATTTACAACATCCATAAACCTGCTCACCCGGAGAGAAAGAGAGAAAAACAGAGAGAGAGAGAGAGAGAGAGAGAGCATTTCATCAATTTTGATTTCCTCCTCTTAGCTTTCCATCGCTAAGTCAGCCAAAAAAAGGGGGGGGGTGGCAAACCTTAACTCCTGCAAGTAGTGCTTGCCATAGAAACTTCTGTTTCTCCCTCTAGGGCCTTCCACCATGAATCTTAAGTCTGCATTTCCAAGTGAATTTAGCCTGTGTAGCCAAACTCAACGTTTTAGACTTTTTTCCCCACAGTTATGAATCCTTGTCTCTGATACATTTTATCTGAACAATTCATTTCTGTTTATTCTTTTTTGTTAGATAATTTTCATTAATTTATTCTCTCATATATTACATTCTGATCACAATTTCTCCTCCTCAACTACCTTCTTTATCACCACCCCTACTTCCTCTCCATCCACTCCTTCTTTTTCAATCAGAAAAAGACAGGCCTCCCTGGGATATTAACTAAACACGGCATATTGAGTTACAATAAGATTTGGCACCTACCTTCATATTAATGAAACAAACTGTTCATTGTGTAACAAAGGAAAGAGCTATTCTTTCTCTCACTCCTTAGGGCCATAGCAGCACCTATAGCAATAGGCAGGATAACAAGAAAAAAGCATCACAGGTTTGTGTATTCCAAGTCTATCTAACCAGGGAACTTTTAAAAATTGGGACCAATAGTCCTCTCCTAGGGAATATTGGATGTATCTTCTCCAGTCTAGTGAAGAATAAGCAGTTATATAGAAATGTAATTGAGTTTTTTTTTAATTGTTATAAAATGGAAGAGGAATTCCAACAAACCTGGAGGCTCACATCCTTCTCAGTCTTTCTTCACAGCACTCCTTCACCGAGAAGTGAATCCCTCTGGTCTTCAAGGGAGAGAGAAGGTGAACACTCAGGTTAATGGCTTGCTGTGGATAAGAGTTTTAACTCCTAGGGCTTGCTTTGAGTGAAGAAATTGTTTGAGAGGAGAAATACTGTGGAGTGGGTTGAAAGAGGATTGGAGGAGGTCAAAGGTAAAGAGAGATTGGGCTTCTGAGGGTCCTTCTGTGAACTTCTAGTCCAGTGGTTCTCAACCTGTGGGTTGTGACACCTTTCACAGGGTTGCACATCAGGAATCTTGCACATCAGATATTTACATTACAATTCATAACAGTAGCAGAAATCACTTTTATGAAGTAGCAATGAAATGATTTTGTGGTTGGGTCACCACAACAGGAAGAACTGTACTAAAGGGTAGCAGCATTAGGAAAGTTGGGAACCACTCTTCTAGATGCTTCTGCTACGATTCTGAGGATGTCAAAATACGGTTCTCTGGGTTTTCAGGCTCTGATTCTCCAAAAGATGACACTTATTAACACAGAATCCATGGTTATTTGTTTCATATAAATCAACCTCTCTCTCTCTCTCTCTCTCTCTATATATATATATATATATATATATATATATATATATATATATATATATGTGTGTGTGTGTGTGTGTGTGTGTGTGTGTGTATCTATCTCTTTCTGTCTCTCTCTGTCACTCTCTGTCTCTCTGTCTCTTTCCATGTGCATGTCAATAATTTTATTCTGTTTCATTTGCATACAGCCATATTTAAACCTACAAAAAATATTAGTGTTCATTATTTTGGAATGTTTTGAAATGAATGATATGGTTTCAATAATTTTATGTAAAATATTTTTAAAATAATGCCATGCAATCAAATGATTATATATCAACAAACATGTATCCAGTTTATTTCTTCCAGTGTATTTGAGCACATAATAAAAACATGCTTAAACAGTTGCATAGTCTCAATATATGTTTATGTGATATAAACAAAGATAATATAAATTTCCACAATATGACATGTGTAATTGTCTCACTTTTTATTCTGTTACTTGATGTGGGTCTAGGGAATCACAAATTAAAAAAAAACACACACCAATATTTAATAGCAGATACTTAAAAAGAACTTGCTTACATCTGGTTTTTAAAATGTATTTATCTGTAGGATCAATAGGATTAGTTGAGTTTCACAAAGGATTGTGTCTTTATCTTTACCCTAAAAGATACGGTATTGGTAAAACTACTACATTTTCTTCATTATCATTATTAATTTTTAAATTAAACTTATGTGATGAGTATTTTGCCAGCATGTATATCTGTAGCACTTGTGTCTGGTGGCTATGGGTGATCCTGTTGGATCCCCTAGAATTGGAGTTAAAGACGGTTGTGAGCTGCAATGTGGATGCCATGCCGGGAACTGAACCTGGATCCTCTGCAAGAGCTGGCAATGCTCTTAACCACTGAACCATTTCTCCAACCCCTCCTTTTTTCTCTTTACCACTATTTAGAAGCCTGACTTCATTCTGAGTCCTGCTAATTTATATTCCCTTACATCGATATTGCCTCTTTTACCATCAAAGGAAAAAAAATAGGTCATTTGCTCTCTAAATTTAGGTATGGGAAATAATTTGATAGAAAATATTTTTCAAACTTTAGGGAAAAGCAGTTTGTATCTATAATCACAGGTATTTTCCCTGGGTTTGAAATGAAGCAGTGTTTACACAAATATCTAAAAATTACCATAGTAAAACCTATCACTTCTCTTTTCTACAGTAGCAATTGGCTGAAAGTAAATATTTGTTTATTCAGTAATTTATTTAGAATACACTAAAAAAAGGAACTTGGGTTTTAGAGCAAGCTTTGGGTTTGCTAAGCAAACTCCCAGTTGGCCGCAAAGTTCTTTGTAGCTACTTAAATACATTCCCTAAAAAGGATGAAAAATAAAAGTTGTTTTTGCAAAGCCTCCTATTTAGGCAGGATTTAATGCAACCTAAAATGAAATGTTAAAACTCCAGGTTTTGGAACATGTATATTTTTCTATAACAGATTCCATCCCACTAAGTGTTTTGTCCTGATGATGTTTTACTGTGGTCCAGATAAATATGACATGTGACTCTTTATTAACCATCCTCCAATGAAATCTTAGATTCCTACCTGAGGGAACAGATTCTGTATTTCTGGCTGCCATTTAGATCCTTCCACTAGTCAGAGAAAATGCTTTGGCTTTCATGTTAAAGACACTGGAGATCTACTTTATGAGATATGAGGTCTCCCCATGACTGGAGGAAAGGAAGAAAAAGAGAGAGAAACACACACACACAGAATGAGAGAGAGAGAGAGAGAGAGAGAGAGAGAGAGAGAGAGAGAGTTTGTAACTTGAAATCTTTATTCTCCTGGCCCTGCCTCACAAGTGTTCAGATTGTATTTCAGGCCACTCTAGTATCCCTTGGTTTTTGTTGTTGTTTTTAACCATGCCATGACTCCCATGGTTTAAGGGGTGTCAACAATAGGTGCACGTTTTCAGCAAAAACTTGAGGCTTCTCAGTAGTTTCAGAATCAGACCTGTGCTTCGGAAATCATTTTCCCAAAGCTTCACTGAGCTGACCCTGCTTCTGCTTCCTGGAACACAAGACGTTGGAGAAACGAAAGCACACCTAAGAGAGGAAGCAAAGAGACACTGATCCCGAGAGAAAAGGAGGCATCCTCTCACTCTTGATGGACTCATTCTAAATCAGATCCTGTCATCTTTGAAGATATGGGCTGGAGAAGCCACACCTTTCCCCCCAGCATTTCATTTTTATCCTGTTTCTGTTTCTTACCTCTGATAGTTTTGTTCCTATTTTTAGAATTTGGCTTCCAACATGAGTAGAGTTATAATGACCATTTACCTACATACCAAACCAGAAAAGCAGAAACGAGGCTAGCCTTCCTTCACATATCTGGGCAGACATACTTGTTTTATAAACCATAGATTACCTTGGCTACATGTCTTCTTTGCTGGGTCTGAGCCTCATATTTATACACAATAGAAAATTTAATAACGCAAAGCACAGCAGATTAACCAGTGACAGTAAAGAGTTCTTTGGGACTTAACAGATGGCCTACAGAAAATGAGTGAGTTTGCAAACATGAGGGCTTGCGTTCAAAATTTCAGATCCCATATAAAACCTGTTTGTTCAAATTCCCCTATACTGGGGCATCAAGCCTTCACAGGACCAAGGGCCTCTCCTCCCATTGATACCTGACAAGGCCATCCTCTGCTACATATGCAGCTGGAGCCGTGGATTCCTCCATGTGTACACCTTGGTTGGTGGTTTAGTCCCTGAGAGCTCTGGGGGGTCTGGTTGGTTGATATTATTGTTCTTCCTTTGGGGTTGCAAACCCCTTCAACTCCTTCAGTCCTTTCTCTAACTCCTCCACTGGGGACCTCATTGAGGACCTCCGTGCTCAGTCCAATAGTTGGCAGCAAGCATCTGCCACTGTATTTGTCAAGCTCTGGCAGAACCTCTTACAAGATGGCTATTATCAGGCTCTACCGGAGTGAGTGAGTGAGTGGGTGGGGGAGTACTCTCATAGAAGCAGGGGAGGGAAGGGGGTTGGGGGGATGGAATAGGAGGTTGGGGGGGGGACCTGGAAAAGGGATAACATTTGAAATGTAAATAAAGAAAATATCCAATAAAAAAAGAAAAAAAAAACGAAAAAGAAACAAAAAACAAAAAAACATTCACAGCAGTTCGATCACTAATTTTAGCCCTAGAGGTGGAGACAGAGAAGGTCTGAGTAAACAGACTACAAAGATTAACTTAAAGCAAGAAAAAAAGGGGCTCCTGTCTCAATACATCAGTGGTTCGCTATTGAGGAAGACACCAGTTTGCAGTCTTCACACATACATGCACATACATATGCGTACATGCACTGTACACAGGAATGCCAGCGTACATGTAAGTACATCACTCATATCTCCATTGCTTTCATAGCTTCTTCTCAAAATTAAGTCAAGTGTAACTCAAGCCTTTCAGATTGGCTGCATGGCGCATGAAGGACCCTAAGATGGAGGCGAAATCACGTGACTCCACAACAGCCTTCCCTGTGCCTGCAATGTCTACAAATGGCCTGTCAGGGGGGCCTGTCTCTTGCTAACCCAGTTCCGCAGAAGTCTGGCGGAATTCTGTGGGAAGGTAGTAGCAGGGAGTAGTAGCAGGGCTGATTAAGCCATCGTTTATATTGATTTAGTAGCCAGCGGTTTGAACTGATGCTTTATCAACTCCAAAATTCAAACCCTGGCTGGAACCCGAGTTATCCATCAAGAAGGATTACAGAAGGAAAATGATCCATAAATTTAACAGACTGATTCTTGTTATCTCCAGAGATTTCTCTGCCACTTAAAAATGATGTCTGGAGAACAATTTGCATCTAAAATGGCCTTGGAAAGAGGCAAAGGGCCAGCACTTCAAATTAATGAATTGTCGGGTTACAGAGGAATTAATGAATTGTCGGGTTACAGAGGAATGCTCTTAGCAAAATAAAACAAAACACATTGCTCCAAATTCCAATCCAATCAATAATAACCTGGTGAATTGCTGATTCTTTGCTCTTTTCACAGTGTTCACACTCAAATTTAAGTCTTAGTAAGAATAGTATATTGAGAACAAAAGGCTGGGTGGTATATGGAAAAAACATGGGTTCTAATGCAGGCTGAGCTATCAATTTCTGCAGGGATAGTCTCCTTCCTGGACTCCTCCTTCATCAATTATAAAATTTAAGATCAAGGACCTTTCTGCACTGTTATTAGAAAAAAATTGCAACAACTTGTGATTTTATAGGTACAGAAAAAAGAGAAAACAACTAAAAGTTGGCAGTATTTTTTTCTAACAAATCATCATATTCTCTCTCTTTTCATATAGAAGAAAGGGGATTTTATATTTTAATTTCTTTGAAAATTTGTTTTTAAACATTTTTTAACAGGTGTGTGTGTGTGTGTGTGTGTGTGTGTGTGTGTGTGTTGCAGAGGCATGCTAGTATTTGCAAGAGAACGTTCTCTCCTTCTACCATGTGGGCCCCAGATCTTAGGTCATCAGGCTTGGTGGTAAGTGCCATTGCCTGCTGAGCTATTTCACTCGTCTTACATGTCTGCTTTTAAAGATTTGTGTGCGCACTGCCACCACAGAATATCCAATGGTTATGTCTATATGAGAATGCATCTTGTGAATCACTTCCAGTGAGGTTACATGTGTGTGTTTGTGTGTCTATGTATGCTTATGTGTGTGTCTGTGTGTCTATGTATGCTTATGTGTGTGTTTGTGTGTCTATGTATGCTTATGTGTGTGTTTGTGTGTCTACGTATGCTTATGTGTGTGTCTGTGTGTCTATGTATGCTTATGTGTGTGTTTGTGTGTCTACGTATGCTTATGTGTGTGTCTGTGTGTCTATGTATGCTTATGTGTGTGTTTGTGTGTCTACGTATGCTTATGTGTGTGTCTGTGTGTCTATGTATGCTTATGTGTGTGTTTGTGTGTCTATGCATGCTTATGTGTGTGTTTGTGTGTCTACGTATGCTTATGTGTGTGTCTGTGTGTCTATGTATGCTTATGTGTGTGTTTGTGTGTCTACGTATACTTATGTGTGTGTCTGTGTGTCTATGTATGCTTATGTGTGTGTTTGTGTGTCTACGTATGCTTATGTGTGTGTCTGTGTGTCTATGTATGCTTATGTGTGTGTTTGTGTGTCTACGTATGCTTATGTGTGTGTTTGTGTGTCTATGCATGCTTATGTGTGTGTTTGTGTGTCTATGTATGCTTATGTGTGTGTTTGTGTGTCTATGTATGCTTATGTGTGTGTTTGTGTGTCTATGTATGCTTATGTGTGTGTTTGTGTGTCTATGTATGCTTATGTGTGTGTACCTAAGATCCTCTTAGTTGAACTTTTGTTTTTTTTTTTTTGGTTTTTCGAGACAGGGTTTCTCTGTGTAGCCCTGGCTGTCCTGGAACTCACTCTGTAGACCAGGCTGGCCTCGAACTCAGAAATCCGCCTGCCTCTGCCTCCCAAGTGCTGGGATTAAAGGCGTGCGCCACCACCGCCAGGCTAGTTGAACTTTTAAGAGGAAAAAAAAATGTTTCACTTATTTGCCATTATTATTTGGCCAATATGATAAAATGCTCAAATCAAATATGAGACCAAGGTTACACATACCAGACCAAATAAGTCTTCTAAAAACTATTTATTTGCCTACTTATTTATTTAAATTATGAATATGAGTGTTTATAGGAAGTTGTAAGCTGCCCACAGTTAATCTTGAGTCCTCTGCAAGAGCAGCAAGTGTTCTTAACTACTGAGCTATCACTTTAGTCCCAAAGGAGTTCTTCTTTTCATTGAGAAGCATAACAAACTTCTTTGATTGATGAGAATTTTGTGACCCAAACAGATTTTTATTATAAGAATAGATAAAACAATTAAACATTGTATACAAAACAGTGCATCATTGATGGGTAAAATTTTAAGTCTAAAACACTAAGAAATGTATTGTTGTTTCAGAGGTAATGTTTTATGAGTTACAATGTTTTTTTATTGATTGCATGGTTGCATTTCCATTAGAATTTATTATTTTAGGTGATTTCGCATAGATGTCAAATTTTATCGCATGTGCTAATGAGATGTTTATAATAGGGGAGATTGCCTTGTGAGGCTGTTTGTAAGGTATGATATGTCATTAGGCACCGTCAAACGTCAAATATGAGTCAAATTCAGGATAAACATGAGCTTTTATAAAACAGAAGGAAATTCAGTAGATTTCTGTCTGCAACTGCATAGTGATATACAACATATTATTGTCATAATTTATCTATCTTTTTGGAAACTACTAAGCATGTAAAAACCAATGTTTCATGCTTGGCTACTTATTAAAGCCAGTATCCATAAGAAATATAGCAAATAATTTTGACCTTTTGTGTCTAACCCAACATAGATTAAATATTTTAATTGCTCTAATAAATGTGTATCTGTGTGTGTGCATCTGTGTGTATTTAGAAATGTTTTGATCGTTCTAAATATATGCTAAAGAAGACTCATTGTCTATGGAGAAGGTTATAATAACTATTTTTCAGAAAAGCAATGTTCGTTTTGCATGGCTCCTCTTTATATAATACATAATATTTTATAATTATTTCAAATAAAGAGCTGTGAATGTCCAGTGCAATGAACATAGCATATTTGACTTGTCACTGCGATGCTACATTTAACCATGAGTGGTGGCAAATGTCTTTGTAGGCGCTAGGTTCTTGAATGAAATGTGAAGGAAATTTTTACGAAGAAGCCTGAAGCTGTTAGCCCACAGTGATAATAGTCCCATTCCTCTACAGTAAAACCTCACCCAGAGCACTTGAAGTTAGAAAGGCTAATTTGAGAAAGGACCAGATTGGGGCAATCTCTACAATGTTTGGGCTGCTTCTTTAACACGCTTCTGTTTTCACTTTCTCTAGCAGAAAGACGGATTCTAGTGATGAAAGTGCAGGCCAGATAAGAAGGAGGAGTCAATGTCTAACAGTGTTTCCTTGAATTCCGGTGTGTAAACAGCCAGTTGGTCTACCTACCTTCCTGTTATTCTACAATGTTGTTCTAAGATATGACAATACCCTACCGGTGAGTCAGTCTGAGGACTGGAAATGTAACATTCTGCTCCTCTTAGGCCGCCTATTTATGATAAATCCTTTGGAAGGAAGTGTATTTTAGACTCATAGAAGAAAAGTTTTAAACTCTGTAGAGTCTATTTTTTTAGAAGCAAACAAATAAAATCTCCAACAGAACCCAAAGCTGATCACAGGTTCAGCACCTGCCCGTCTGTAATGATATCCTAAACTGAATTTGTACTGTCGAACTCTCCCATACTGCCTTACTTCTATTAGAGAAGTATTATTACAAAAAGTATCTCTCATGGATCTCTAATGCTGGGCACAAATTCCTGCTCCTTGGTTTGTTGGATTGCATCCTGAGTATTACGGTATTACTTATCTAGTTTTGGCTATGAATTTAAAAGGGCCCGAATTAACTGGATTAGGTATCTTTGAGGAAATAGTCTCTCGTGTACTTACTTATTCACTCAGAGATTAGATTCTTCTTCTTCATCATCATCATCGTTAGATTTATCCAGAGAAAAGTCTCTTAAAGTACAATGCACGTAACATCATAATAGGCATTCCCTTGTAGCCAAATATCAACATTTTCTTAAAGAATAAGTGACTTTTTAAAGATTCATCAGTTCATTACTTTCCCACAAGTGCTCCATGGACAGCTGTTTCTCCAAAATTCATACTCAAGGAATGGTTCTGGAACAGAATAGATAATTATAAATATTTTTTGAATGATGCTCGGGAAGCGGAAAATGAATAATTAAGGGGCTTTAAGCCAAAAACCACATTCTCACCCTTAAGTTCCTTTCTACTTTTGACCCTTTCGCTGTTCCATTGCCTTTCGTGTTGGCTTCACCAGGGTTAGTGTCCTGCTCAGTATCAACCTAATATGATTAACCCACGTTCACAGAGGGATTACCAAAGTGTTTAATTAGGGGGTCTTTGACTCAAGCCCATTGATGTCACACTGTCCTGGTTCTACTTTAATATGAAAGGGAAATATCTGGGGACTGGTGTAAATTCTGCTGGGTATTCGTGGCTAACACATAACCCTGAACATTTTCTCTCTGACCATTTCTCTGCTCCAAAGCAGATCATTAAATTGCTCCCAGGCAGAAAGCACAGGACCAGAACAGCGGGGCACTTTTGTAATAAGACCTTGTAAATTGAAAGCCCTGGATCCCTTTCCCACTGTGTGAACCCGCTGAGACTGGTTCCTTTTAACATTGCATTAATAGGACCTTCAGACCTAGTTAATTAAAGGCAGTATATCTAGGCAGACTTTCATTGCTTACAAGGATTCCATGCATGACGATCCTTAAAAATCAGTTCCTATCTTCATACATCTCCTCGGGGCAAATTGAAACTTTCAGTGGTCACCTTATCCTGCAAATATCTCTCACTTCGTCTGAAATGCACGTTCTAACTTATATCTTATGCTAGACCTGGAGTGGCCTGATTCAAGAATCCTATCATTCTCTTATATGTACGCATGCGTTTCCATCGAGTCAGATATGAGGACCATCTAGCAGTGATTAACCGAGTCCATTTGTTAAATCCCTGCTGGTTAAAGGAAAGGCTTATAATTGCAAATATCACGGCCATACAGTTACAAACTGGATGCCTGCTGGGACTTGCAGACCTCGATGCTGAGGTGTCATTAAAACCTCTAAGTGAGCCAGCGTAGTTAATCACTCAATTAGACTCTCATTATCATCTGCCCTGCATCAAAAAGGCCTCCCGCAGCCCAGAAGGGGTTGTAACCAGTCACTTTGACAGGTGATCTCCTCCTCACATTCAATAGCCACAAAGGGCCTTGGAGGGGTTATCAGCATGACGTGTCCTGTATCTCAGGCCTAAGCAGACGCCCAGGGAGTTTAGACAGCCAGTACTGAGGAGATCAAAGGAAGAGAAACAGCTGATTCCAGACTGGCTGGTGTCAGCCTGGAGTTTCCTCTGTCAAAGGCAGAGGGAGAACTATCTTATTGATTGCTGGCCTTGGTACTCAGCCTGCAATTAAAGACGTGTCCTCTGGGAACAGCTTGGAGGAATGTCTGGCCTTTGGAGATCTCAGCAGTGGCGATATTAAAACTAGGCTTTCCCTCAGTTCAGAAAATCCTGTTTTGAGAAGATTGGGGTGTGAAATCGTCACCTTGCTACCACACAGTGGCAGGCAAATGACTAAAAACAGCGATTGGTACTGTGTAAGCGACCATTCCAGTCTGCTGAAATATATTCAAATTACCAGCCAACTTTTGTGAGGTGTAATAGTTTGCTTCTCATGCCTCCACCCAATATCGCTACCCGGGATTTAATTGTTACAAGTCACTAAGCTCTTCTGGGTTGTGGCAGCTTCTCAGACTTGTTTTCTATGTCCTAGACAGGTTTTGACGATGGCGGAAGTGTCCCTCAGACTTCCCTTCAACTCAGATTTACCTGAATTGTTGTTTGCTTTACAGTCGTCGTTATTATTAGACTAGGATTGTCCCGGGCTTTCGGAACTAAAACCGTTGAAAGGCCTTTCCCCCCAAGCCCCGAGGTTTCTGGGGAATGTTGCCGGCCCCATATCCAATACAATGGTGATGGTTTTATGGACAGATTCATGACTGTTCAGTTAGGTTCTGGCCTTCTTGGCTAACTTACCTCACCATCACAGTTTCTCTGTGGTGAAGTTGCGCCTCCCCCTCCCCACTCCCCCGCCCTCTGCGGACCCCTCCTGTACTGTAATCTACAGAAGTCAGTAAGTAAATAATAAACAAACAAACAAACAAACAAACAAACCCTAAGGGGCGAGAGAGACATCACCTCAAGAACAAGTGCTGCATCTTTGACACCAGACATATGCTCTCCTCCTGCATGTATGTTTTAATAAACAATTTATTATTATTATCTCGGTTTGCACTCATAACCTGACTTTTCTACTTGGTAATTTTATTCGACGTATCTAGATAATTTCAAACCTCTCTGTTACTTTGCCTAGGTTGATGGCATTCCTTCTAGGCTCCACCCAACAGTTACCTGGCTGTTGCCAGGTAGGCGGGATTTACTGTAAAGGTCACTGTTTGGCCCCTCCTCTCTCTCTCTCTCTGTCTCTCTCTCTCTCTCTCTCTCTCTCTCTCTCTCTCTTTCTCTCTCATCGACCCCTTTCTCCCTCTTTCCCCTTCCCCCTCCCCTTCTTTCTCCAAATGTCCTGGCTGGTCACTTCTCTCTGCCTCTCTCTGTCTCTCTGTCTCTCTGTCTCTGTCTCTCTCTGTCTCTCTCTCTCTCTCTCTCTCTCTCTCTCTCTCTCTCTCTCTCTCTCTCTCTGTCTCTCTGTCTCTCTCCTGCCCCTCTGTCCCCTTTCTTTCTCTGCCTCTACTCCCTTCTCAACTCCCTTTCTCATGCCCATAAATAAACTCTATTCTATACCCATCTTATGTATGGCTGGTACCTGGGGGGAGGTATGCCTCAGCATGGGCCCTCTGAGGCACCCCCTCCCACCACACCATACTGTGCTCTATAAAACATATCCTTGGTTTCTTAAAAACACAGCATAGATCTTAAAGGTTCAACTTATTTTTAAAGTTCTTCAAGTTGAAAACTTTTCCCTTCAGCCCCTCAGTCAACATTGTTGTATACACGACTGATACAGTAGGTACTTTCTGTATTTCTGCAGCCTACAAAAGATACTTCTTATAAGTTTTTTTATTTGTATGGAAAACTTATGAGATTTGACAGTGTTTAGTATGTGTATTAAGCAAGAAAAACAAAAACAAAAGCAGTAGTGTGTGTGTGTGTGTGTGTGTGTGTGTGTGTGTGTGTGTAGGATGGATAGATAGACAGACAGACAGACAGACAGACAGACAGACAGACAGAAAGACAGACAGATAGATAGATAGATGATAGACTGGGGGAAGGAACAACTTGACCATAGAGAAATTGGATAACACAGCCTACCTCTAGTGACTAAGGTTAACATCAACATTGTTATATTGTACACACACACACACACACACACACACACACACACACGATATACTAGGTTGAATTTCATGATTCATGCTAAATCAACCCAATAATAGCTACCTGCATTCTAAAGAGGCACAAACTTCTTAGCCACTCAGCCCATCAAGATACCACAGCAGTCCCAGTATAGGCTAAAAGCCTGTATGTTCATTGAGTCTATATTGGAAGACTGAATCTCAATGGATAGTTGTGGCAACCACAGGAATGAGGGACACACTTGCTGAGGAAGAAGCCAAGGCAGGTATGTCCAACTGCCCTGCTCAGGAACCCCTCTCGTATCTGGACCACTCATTGGAAAGTGAAGCCCAGTTGAGATCAGATCTTTCTCTCTCTGCTAATCTTATCTGGAAATGGTCTGGCAAACACTTGTGGAGTTGAGCCTAATGGTTTAATACAAATGAAGGGGCGTTTGGAAGGTTCATCCTGATATTTGAGTAGGATCCGAGTAATTCATCCATGGACAGAAAGTGCTTACAAAAAAGACAATATTAACAGAAGCGAACCATGGGCTTAGCAGAAACACAAATAGAGGCATAGGAAATGAATTAAGACACATAGGTAAATTTTTATAAACCATAATTCCGGAAGAGTAGGTAGAATTAAAATTTGGAGATACTTAAATATGCCCATTATAAAATGTTTAATTCTTAACTTAGCTGAAAAAAACCCTCACATGCTAGTTTGCTACAGAAACTATTTGAACAAAGCAATTAATAGAAACATCTGTATAAATTTTAAAGTGTTTTAATCCACTAAAAGAAAATAATTGTAGTAGGGCCCTTCTTCTTTAAACTGATCAAACACTCAAGGAAATACCTTATTCTATATTTATTTTCAAAAGTTGTTCATTTTTTATAATATTTTTTTTTCATAAAATTTCTCATAATTTTAAACTAAGTACTTAGTAGCTTGTAATTAAAATTTTGGTATGATGGTTTCTGTTAAGGCTTTTGAATTATGTGCTTAGAATAGTGACCAGACGAATGAAGGATAACCCACCATTTATCAAATAAATATGCTAAGTTTCTCATTGATTCAGCCACTCGTTTCTTGAGGTATTTTTTGTGTTTAGTTTAAATAACTTTAAATTAAAAATACTTCTTATAAAATATTTTGACACATCATAGGGAAACACTGAAAGATTGTGCTAATTGATTTTTGTGTTTAAGGAAGAGGGGCATAAGAATCTTTAGTCACAGATTTATTTTACTTTAAGTGTGTGTATATGTGTATGTGTTTGTGTGTATATGTGTGGGTGTGTATGTGTGTGTCTGGGAGTATACAAAGCATATGAGCAGATGTCTGCAGAGGGCAGGAAAGCACTTGAATCTTCTAGAGCTAGAGTAACAGAGATCTGTGAGCAACAAGGCTTCTTAATGAGTGAGCCTTCCTTCCATCCCAAATTCATACATTTTGGTTGTAAATTAATATATTATGGCTATGTGTAGTAGTACAATTACCAACAATAAAAAAAATCTTTGTTCCTGTTCTCCTAGTCTTCTCTGTACTGTAAAAACATTTATGAGAAATACTCAAAATACATTATTTTTTCACAGTGTGTGAGATAATTTGTACATATACTCTAATAATTAGGGAAAATTTTTGTTTCTGAAATTTCTACCTCCTTTCCTCCCTCCCCCTCCTCCTTCTCTCCTCTTCCCCCCTCTTTCTCCCTTTCTCCTCATTCTTATCCTTCCCTTCTTGCTATAGAAATACATGTTCTGTTATAGTTTTAATTCTAAGGATTATTAAAAACTGTGTTATAAAAAGATATCTCCCCATACACACAAAGAAACATGCATCCTTACCTTTTCATTGGAACAAAAGGTAGATTCTATTCTGTGACAGTAACCTTTGTTTAGATTTCTCATTTAGTCAAAATTAATTAAGTGACATTTCAGCTTTCCTATAAACATAACTCTTGGTCACCCATTGACTTTTTAACTTGTGGCTGGCTCTTCCCCTTCTATCCTCCTTTCAAGTGAGGAAAAAAATTGTATGTGTCTTTCCACGCATTTATTTTCAACAAAAGGAAAGGGAGTGATGTTCTGTGGGAGTTAGAACACCTACAGAACACTAGCAATGCACTTGATATGCACTGGAGAATTACATATGTGGCTATTAAATGAGGTATAATTAAGAGTAACAATTCATAACATACGTTATGATTATTGAAGGGGATTTCGAAACCATGTCTATATATTTATTTGGTCTTGTGAATCAACATCTCACTTGATTTCTGTACCTATGAGAGGAATCAATACAGGATATGTAAGAATGAATGACTGACAGGGAAAGTTTCCAATCTCGACTCTCTTGTCCCTGGCCCTGTTTCTTCTTACTTATTTGCGCGAAAAGGAGAACTAAATCATTCTGTACCCCATTTTCCTCTTCCTTAAAGTGAGCAAGAATATCATCTTCCTTACAGGACTCAGAGTGGATTCAATAGTTAAAACATGTAAAACCTCCAGATGAATGTGCGTCTGAGGGTGATTCCTAATAGTCCTGTGAGATTCTGAAATTGTACAGACACCTTCCAGCCACCAGCATCATCACTGGTAGGCATCAGAGCCTTCAGCATCTGCAGATACCCTGCTAGAATTGGCCCCTAAGCATTATTTTCTCATGTCTCCTACACACAGTAAGAAACACATGGGTACCAGGAAACCTCTGGGATTACAGGGCCATGGAACTTGTTTTGAGCCAGAGCTCCCCGCAGGAGTGTACAGCAGAGGCCCAGATGAGGGCAGCTGTCCAGGCAGTGATGTATGACAGATGACTTGTTGCTGCAATGGATCATCGGAGCCCGGCTACTCTGGTGACATGTCACATGTATACTTCATCAGAGCAGTGCCCGGCAGGAACAGCAGCCTGGAAACCACCCTGCGCCATAAATTTTAATCCAGCCAAATAAAAGAGCTGTAATTTTCTTTTCTTCTAAATTAAAGATTGACACTCGGGAAAGGCGGCACAGAAGAACCTTTCATATGATCCAGTTGCTTGCCAAAGATCCCAGGAGTACCATAGTCCTCCAAACACTATCAGTAGCAGTCACACAGAGGAGGGAAACCCTGGTACCTAATGTTGTTTCTTAACCAGACTGTTCCAGTGTGTGACCTCCTGCTTCAGACTACTATATGACTTGGATATTGCCTGTACTGCTCTCTGGATGGGACAATGATTTTCCTATTGGCCATTAGTCTACAGGCAGTTTTGATATCATTTGCTAAGATTGTACACAATGTATTTCTTTATATAGGAGAGACTGGCCAATGGGAACAAATTTAGTGAATTTTAGCCAGAATAGCGATTTATCTCCAGGTTTGGGGGATACCATAGAGAACAATATAAATCCTTCCATAGCTCGCATTTCATTTGGAGCGAAAGGGGATACTAAGAATTGGTACATGCTAGTGAAATAATTCTACCGATGGCTAAGAATGTTAAAGAAGAGTGAAGGCATGGTAACAAGATGAAGAAGAGACTAGCTAAATTGGTCAGAAAAAGCTTGACTAAGGAGGTTCCTATGGTCTCAATGATGAGAAGCAAATGAAGATTAAAGGACCAAATTGCCCTGAGCAGATGGAAAAGAAAATTGATGCTCTGAGACAAAAATGGACTTGACAAGGAAGACCCAGAACTGAGACCGTGCAGCAACCGCGTTCAGAAACTTAGAAAGAATTGAGAGGAGAAAGCTGAGATGAGCAGTCAATTTGTGGTTCACATGGTGTCTTTACTCTTTGCTGAGTGAGATAAATGGGCAGATGCGCGTGCATGCATGAGACCTGTGCGCATGTACGCAAATGAAGTGGAGGAGAGGGAGGAAGAGGGGATGTGTGGAGAGGAGAGGAGGGAGTGAGACAAAGAAAGGGGATGAAGACCAGAGACAGACAGAGAGACAGAGATGGAGATGGACATTGACAAGGACATGGACACTAAGTCAGACACAGTGACACGCAGCGAGCCACACAGACACAGAAACAGACATAATCAAGATACAGACATAGTTACAGTCATAGAGACATAAAGACACAGACATAGTCATAGTCATAGAGACAGACAGACAGACACACACACACACACACACACACACACACACACACACACACACCACTGTGCATCTGGCATTCCTTATATGTACAAGTCCAGGGTTGACGACTTTGGATTGGTTATCTTGTCTAGGAGCCCATCCTTAAAAAAGATGCTTCTCCCTCTCTGAGGAGCCACAGATTGCCTGTAGCTCTTCTTCTAGGTCTGGTACTTCTTGACATTTTTTTTCCTCTCCACATTGAAAATTCGAGCCAGTTGGTGTCAAAGGGATCAGATAAAAGGAGTTATTTTAGAAGGTGGCTGTTAGACCTGGGGGATTCCCTTAAAGATGCGATATATCAAGGCAAATTAAAATGCTGATTAGAATTAACCAAGAAGAAGAAAATGAGTTAAACAGGAGAAAAGGAGAAAACAGTTGGAGAAAATGAACCTCCATGAAGCATGGTATCAGAGACCCAGCATGTAAAACTAGCAAGAAATGTAGATTTTTATACTGAGAGAAATGACCAGAGACATCACAGTTCTGATAGTCATGAGGATTACATGCAGGAATAGTTCAAAATTCTCCCCTTATGAACAATTCTCTCTTGCCACGTAGCATCTGTGCGTTTCACCTACAGGCTTTACACTCCTTTTCTGTACAATCCCTGCCATTATAAATCAGCTCTTCGCTGAATTCATATTTCTTCAAAAAGTCAATTCTACGAAAATATGCAATATCAAATATTTTCTTTAAATGCTATTGTAAAGGAGAAACAAGACAGATGCTCAAGAACCTGTCCTGAGTTGTGCATACTTCGGTGGCTTGGTTTAAAGAAATGTGTTGTTTTCTGAGTTGTAAAGGGTGCGAGGAGACTGAATATGATGAGGGATGGTGGAGGGGAGAGAGAGAGAGAGAGAGAGAGAGAGAGAGAGAGAGAGAGAGAAACAGAGAGAGAGAAACACAGAGAGAGAAACACAGAGAGAGAAACAGAGAGAGAGAGGTAGATGATGAAATAGATAAAAGCAGACAGAGGTCACAAGGCTGTATTGTTAGAAAAGTGTCTCTAAAATACTGGAGAAAATCCATACAGTGTGGATATTATGCCAAACATCTCTTGGCTTATGTGAAAATAAAAATGTGAACATATTCCACTGACTGGCTGGAAAATACTCTCTGGGGCCATCGCTGTTTTTCCTGCGGCTGTACCTGTGTGGTTTCATTGAAGACTTACTTGGGCAGACGGTGTTGGCAATTCAAGGCCGAGGCGCCAAGGGTTTCTTAGAAATGTATTTCATGGTACAGTATCAAGGGGTAACATTTATCTTGGAAGTGCTTCCACGGGAGAATCGGGATGCTGTGGGGGTAATTTTGTTGTTTTCCCATATAAGGTTAATGGGCCTAAATTAATTATAAACCAACAGTTCCACGGAAATACCTTCATGTTTCTCTTTTACTTTTCAAAATCGTAGGCTACTTGGCTCGGAACAGACTACTCTCCACCTATCAAAGGACCCAGTGTGTGTTCTGTTAGTCACCCAAATGTAGATTTTTTTTTTCTTTCCTTTCTGTGTCTCAACTGAAATATTGCAAAAAGAACATGGGCTGGGTTCAAGAAATCTACAAAATAAATGAATCTGAAAATACTTCTTTAGCACTCAGTGAATTGAGGCAATTTTTACGGAGGAAGGAAGGAGCTCCACGCACCTTGGTTCCCCACACAAGAAGAAAATTTAAAAATCTAAAATCTGTGTACTGTCTCTTGTCATAGACTGGAAGGAAGGGGTCCTGTCTCCTTCTCTCTGTTTATTCCATGGTGCCCAGACTCAGGTATGCACCAAGGATAGCAGTAGCCCTAAGCACAGCTACCCTAGAACACATTATAGTCTGCTCTCAGCTACTTGGCATTAATGAATAGAAGAGAGGAGGGGCTATGGTCCTCAGGACACAGCTAACTGGACGAAGAATCAGAGTGTGACATTAATGAGTCCATTTGGAATTTGAAGGTTTATATTATGAGATCTTGATGAGGATTTTTTAAAAATTCTTCAAAGAGTCAAATGATTTATGTAGCAAAGTTTGATGCAGAAGAACCACTTTTCTTATTTCCTTCTCATGTTTAGCTTTTCTTTGTTTGTTTCTGTAAAAGGACTTATTTACACCACGTTAACCATGTTTTCTCCAAACCACAAAGATAAAAAAAAAAAAAGCATTCTTGTACCAGCTCTGACCTCTCACGCTACCTTTTGTTAGGAACCAAGATACCCTCCTTTGGCTCTTAAAACATTTCAACTCCCGAGGGTGACTTCAAGTAAATACTTGTGTGTTTAGCCAAAATGCACAATTATCTGAACCAGTGAGAATGCCAGTGTGGACTTCAGAGCTAAAATGGCCATAGATAAACTTGAGTTCCAGTGACCCACCCAAGATCATTAAAAATTCCCTCATTCTTAGCAAAGGAGTGGGCTCTGTACCTTGTACACAGAGACCTTCAAAGTAAGTCTCCAAGTCAAGCAACATCCAGAGAACTGAAGTGGGAGATGGATTATTTCCATGTAAGAAGAGACAAATGGAGAGGTGTATTTAGTCTAGAAGGCAGGAAAGCTGTGACCCTGTGATTGCTTATTTGCTTGAGATTGGCGTGAGTGGTGGAAATGGAAATGTTCCTTGGTGTTTCAGAGCTTGCTGGATCTGCCTACCTTGTTCCTCTCAGAAAAGCCTGCCTTACAGAATGAAACTGGGAATGAGTTAGTGAAAAGCCTGCGACCCAGCTCAGTACTAGGCATCTCTAAGAATCACGAAGTTATTGGATCATACCAAATGAACTGTTTCGTGATGGACATAATATCTTCAAGTATCCTCTTAGAACCTGGCATTTCCTAATGAACAGGATAGATGAGGAAAATTGAAAGAGTGTCCCATTTAGTATGTAACTACTGTTTTCATTCTTAACTATTATGAAGATTATAATTAATATTTCCTAAATATTCTGACATACATTTAGCCCATTATGTATTTTATGCTTCTGTATAAATTTACAAAACACTAATAAATAGAGATAGCCCCAGTATTGGCATTTAAAGCCAGGGCCACCAACTTTTAGACTGGGCTGAAAACTTTTCTTCATAACCTCATGACTCCTCATTACAAGCTAAAGGTATCTGGTACTCTTTCATTATCTGTGATGATTTTGGGGTTTTTTTGTGTTTGTTTGTTTGTTTTAATGGGTTTTGATGTGACAATTTGATATTGGTAATGTATCGTAAGAAGTAAAACTTTGAAACATTTTTTCACTCAATATAATTATTCTTATTACTTTAATGTCATATTTTATTCTATGGTGTTCAGTCTAAATGTCATAAAAACATAGTCCTCAGTCTATGCTAAGGCAGGATGCTGACAGATTAGGGTCCACGAGTCTTCACAGTTAGAAAGATGTTTAGCTAGAGAAGCAGGTTTCCAAATGCCAGGCCAACTGGATAGCTGGGGCCTCGTAATTTTTTCCAATATGTAACCTAGCAACTCTTTTTTAAAGTGTATTTTTGTGTTTTTATATTTATGAGTGTTTGGCTGCGTGTGTACGTGTACCATGGGTGTACCTGGTAGCTAGAGTGGGTGCCTGATCCCCTGAAACTGGCATCAGAAATAATCATGAGGTTCTATGTGGGTGCTGGGAACCAAATCTGAATCCTCTGCAAGAGCAGCAAGTGTTGCTGAGCCATCTCTTAAACTCTTTAGCAACCTGTTTTTCCCTTTAAAATACTTTCTTGGTTTTTCCCTCCCCCAGTGTCATTTTGTTATACTTAATAAATTGAAGACAATGAGTTATACAAATACACTTTTAAAGTGCACCTAGTTTGCTTCCCCTCGTGCCAGGCAAGGGAACCCAAACTGTATCAGGTCATTTGAAAAAGTCATCTGTGTCAACGTGTTTCTCCTACAGCAATAGATAGCATTCCCTCTGGAGTGACTGTCTACCCTCTGCCTGGTGAGATAGTTGGGATCATTGGGAGAAGAACTAGAGACGTCCAGCTTCTTGACAATGTGGCCATATGAGTGTGAAGAGCAAATCAGAGTACTGGGGGGTACTGTGCACAGGATGCCCTTCCCGGAAGCTAAAAAAGGGTGCTCCTCCCAGATGCTATACAAGAACCAGTCACAAATAATGGGGATGGGTAAACATATATGGCTCTCCACATAGGAATGCCTCATAAGCTGAAATGATTACCAGCTCTTTCAAAACAAACCAGCACCCATATAAGAAAAAGAGGGTCTGTCCATGAAGGACATAGTGAGCAAAGTGGTGATGGCAAGTGAATTCATAATATTCATTAAAAACCTTCCAACTTATGTCATAGTGCAATTCTTATTCAGTGCTACATGTGTTTGAGAAGCCATAGCAATAATGTGTATGACATGCTCGCAAATACTATAAAATACACTAACTAAAAATTTGAAACTCCCAAATTTCGAAGCTCCCAGAACTCATGTAAAAACCAGCTGGTCATGATGATACATGTTTGTGCAACCAGTGATGGGTAGATCCATGGGGAGTGTTGGTCAGCCACAGAGAGACCCTGTCTCAAGAAGAAAGTAGAAGAGACCTGAGCAAATTATACTTGAAGATGTCCTCTGGCTTCCACCTACATATATGTTCCCCTCCCTGACATACACTGTACACATATGTATCTGCACACACAGACATATACAGAAAAGTCCATAATGTTGCTCAAACAATAAAATGAATGCTGCCTGGTACCTTTACCTATATTGTTCTATAACAGTAAGATGCAAAAGAATGATATATGATACATTCTTTTAAAAAGATTAAAAGGGACCTCTCATGACACTGTATTTAGCCACTCAAAACTGTGTGTTTGTGCTTCTCCTCCCATAGGAGGGTTCGGTAAATATGACCAGAGACACAGATGGAGAAGCCTCCTCATGGAAGCTATGCCTCTCCAAGTCTCCCTGCATCAGGTGGCTCCATCATACTTTTCCAAGACCGCTAACACAATGATTCAGTTCTTAAAAGAAAAATAAAGTAAATCCATTACAGGACCAACTTTTCATGACCAATAATTCCTTAGCATTGCTTTATGTAAGAGGGAGTACAGCTTTGTTTTATGAAGGAGAGAAGGGAAAAAAAAAACTAGACTTCCTGGACTGATATAAATTCAGCCATGTGCTGCTGGCAAATTTTGTCCCCAACTACATTTGTGACACAAAGAAATTCAAATGAGTAATATTGTTGTCAGAGATGATTAATCTTCTCTTACAGTGAAGATGTCAGCCAAAATTTACCTTTACCAATGGACTTGGCTTTGTCAGAGTCAGGGGAGAAGAGCATGGGTATTATTCTTGTTCCACACAGGTGAAGTTCTAAATGGTCACCCCTGAAAACTTGCATGCATGTGACATTATGAAGACGGAGCAGGTTATATTTGTGTGTGTGTGTGTGTGTGTGTGTGTGTTGTGTGTGTAACAGCAATTAATGAAAAAGAAAGTTTGGACTTGAAAGAGAGCAAAGAGGGATGTGTAGGAGAGCTGAGAGGGAAAAAGGGAAAGGAAGAAATGGTGTAATTACAATATGATATCAAAATTAAAAACCCAATAAAAGTAGCTAGAAACAGCAAAAGGGAGAGGCAGGATTATTAGAAACCTGGGCCTTCCTTAAATGCTACCATGATGGCACAGGAGATGGGAAACCATTTCCAAATATTCTGCTCTTCTTGCGGTGGTAGTAATTGATGGCAATTGTCAATATCAGAATGCTTTCTTCTTTTTGGCATATGTGTGTACATGGTGAGTTACTGGTGTGTATGTGTATTCACATATATGTGGGTGCATGTGTATATATGTGCCTGGGGAGTCCAGAGACTGACAATAGTGTTTTACTTGATTGCTTTACACACTAGATGCAGAGGCAATATCCTTCACTTGAAAACAGAGTCCACTGATTCTGCTACTCTCTCTCTCTGGATAGCTTGACCTGGGAAAACCTCTATTTCTGCTTCTGGTCTATAGGTGTATTTCAGGCTTTTTAAAAGTATATCTTAGGAGGCATGGCACTTACATGTACTGGCTAACTGAATATTGGTCCTTATGCTTGTAACATACTTGCTTTCATTGCTGACCCACATTTAAATCCCAATCAATATTCGTTTCTCATCTTTGGTCCTTTAGCAATGAGCTAACACATGATGACATTGGACTTGTGCTATACACGTGAATGTGCCTGGGACTGTAGGTATCAAGGTTTCTCCTTAATCCACCCTACTCTTTCTTATGACAGATGTTTAAATACTTATCTCTGCATGAGTTTGATCTTATCGCTCGGTCCAACCAAGATTACATTCCTAGTCCCTCCTCAACAAAAGGTAGAAAGCTATCAGATAGCTAGTAACATTTGACAGTTGTCTCTCCTGAAATTCTCACTTCAAATTTGTAGGCAAAAAATCTGTGCACATAAAAGCTATAGATACCTAACTAACTCTTCTTAAACCTTAGCATGTCACCAAGGATAAAAAAATAACAAAAATCAAAGGAATCCAGCAGTTTTCTTGTGGAAATACTGAAGTAAAGCTTATTCCTTACCTTCATTCTTGAGTCTTGTCAGTGTCAATCAATGACCAATGAAAACAGCCTAATAATAGATTCTAATAGATTCTATGGCTATTCACACTCGTTTTCTTATGCTCTGCCAGTTTTTGTAAGCAAGAGATGGGGTAGGTAAAAATAGACGTGTTAAATATTTACAAACATACTTAAAGGTAAAACCCAAAGAATGTTGAAAAACAGTCTTTTCCACCTTCTGCTTTCTAATTTGAACCTTAGGATAATGGCTATAGATCAGAGTCAGTTTGTAAGACGTTTAACTGTGCCTACTCATTAGAACGCAACCAAAAGGTAGCCAGATGAATTATTTACGTAAATATTTTCAATATTTTGCCTTTTATGCTTGAAGAGCCAGAGAGAATGCCATTATAATGCACATATAAACCACAGGTTCTTTGCGGAGCATCCACAGTATGCTTTGAACGAAGGCGGTCATGCTTCGTTCGGTTAAATGTGCTATAAAAGTCGCTTGCATGGCTGTGGTAGTTTCCTTCCTCACTGGTCTACCCCACTGTAGCCTCTTCCTGTGTCTTGGCTGTCCCAACAGGCTCCTGCCAGAGTAAATTTCCTGCTGTCTTGGAATCCTACCAATCTGGGTCTGGGCACGTTGTTTACAGTGGCGGGGAGGGCCAACGAGAAAATGGTCTCCATGGGGGTTGTTAAAAGCTTCTGATGAGAAACTCATCTTCAGCGAATAAGTTTGAAAGTTTGATCAAGCCATAGAATCCGAGTTGTAGGAATCAGAGCTGATCCTGAGTTCAGCCTTCGGAAATGAGCATTTGATTCTTCTCACTTTTGGTCTTCGTCCTGAAGACCACCACGAGGTTAGAGGTGGAGAAACCATTTTTCTACAACGGCTGCACAGAGCAAATACGGTAATTGCTGGCACATTCTGTAAACTAACAGAAGCACAAACATCGAAGGGTTCTTGCCTTCACTCTCCAGCCGTTCACCGGGGTTTTCACGCATCACTGAAACCCCTGCAGAAAATAGACAGTTTGCCCTGTTGAACAGGTTTTCTCTAATGAAATTCCATCAGAAGATGGAGATGCACTGTGCAACATGTCTAACAGTCTATGGGGTTCTAAGTGTCAGGGTTTTCTAATACCTAACAGCTGCTGTTGTTTGCAGGAAGATGACTAGGAACAAGCCTTGGTCCCTCCCTGCAGTTGTATTTAATCTTCTGTATGTATATCTTCTCTTGATTATACATTTGCTATCTCTGACTTATAGTTAAGATATACATGTATACATTTATATGCACATGCATTCCTTCTAAGATTCTGATCTCTAATTTTGTTTCTAGAAAAGATTAGCCCTTGAGGGCTCTGACTCAAGGAAGGGGTTAAACCTTTGATAGACTCATATTGTGATATAGATTGTAAAGGTTTTATAATAGGTGGAATTTTCTTGAAGAAAATAGATCCTAGTTGGGGGAATATCTTGAGAATGTATCTTGTCTTGGTGCCTTCTTATATATTTTTTTTCTTTCTGCTTCCGGACTGCATATACAGCTTCACTCCAGCCCATAATCCCATCTCTGCTATGACGTTCTGTGTATATTCATGAGGTCAGATGACTATGAACTGAACCTCTGGCTCTGTGAACCAAAAATATATCCTTCCTTTTTTAAGGTTGCTTTCCGTGGTATCATTTTAAAAGCCGATAACACAGCTAACAGACCCAACCATGGTACTGTTCACTTGAAAGATACATTTGTTCACCTTAACACTCAGAAGTTCATGATGAAGTTAATCATGACAAAAACTTTCACCCCTTCTTAAATAGAATTGTGATAGTTCTATTGCCACATGGGTCAGCTGAAAGTAATGGGGGTCCAAAAAACTAGGAGAAACTAGGAGATGGTGGGAAAGAGAACAGAAAGCTACCAGAGACAGCTCATTTTTTATAGTAGAATTTAAATTAGTCTCTCTCTCTCTCTCTCTCTCTCTCTCTCTCTCTCTCTCTCTCTCTCTGTGTGTGTGTGTGTGTGTGTGTGTGTATTTTCGTGTGCATATCATATCATTTCTTGGGCAAGTGCTTCCTCGTGATTCCGAGCAGTCAATATACACTGTCACACATGACTTTGCTCTACACTGAGTTGTTAGATAGTCAAGCTTTTTTAATGTATTGATTGATTGACTGATTGCTTGATTCATTGATTGGTATGTAGGGTAGAGGAGAGGAAGAATTCGTGAATCGAGAGGAGTAAGAGATAAAAACCCTCATCCTGGTCTCTGTTCCAGATTACAGGAATCTCACGTAAGCGTCAAAGACTGCTACCCCATTAGAAAGAAAATCACTTGGCTGCCCCAATCTTTTGCGTCCAATTTATGTCCAATTTGCAGACTTTCAACATTGCAACCTCACAGTTCATAAAATCAAACTCAGCCTGAGCTAAGTCTCCAGGTAATGGGTTTAGGATCACGGGAGGTGTTACCTGCAGTTCATGATGGGTAACTTTCTTGTTAACTAAAGTCCCTTTTGCTAAATGAGTTCCAGCTTTAAGTCTCCCCCTCTCTCTTTTTTTTGGCATGAGTTTTGGGGGTGGGGGTTGGGCAGGCGTAGGATTTTATTAGGCTGCGCGTGGAGAGCTTTTCATTGCAAAGGCAACAGGGGAAAAAATGGGATAAGCCAGTCTTTGTATAAACGGAAGGTGGTGAAAGGAAAGCTGTGTATAGGGGCGAAGGGATCAACCCTCGGGCTCCTCTTGGCTATATGGAGACTCCAGGAGACGGCCTGGTGCTCAGAGTGGAGCCTGGCTATTTCCGCAGGTAGCCGAGGCTCTGCAGGGAAGGCCTAGCTAGAGAAACCGCAGAAGGAGGGGGGCTGGAAGGACTCTATGGGGGCACTTAGCAACAGTGTCCAGTCCTAGGCCTCTGTTTAACAGTAGTCTCCCTTTCCCCCTCTTGCCTTAAGAAAGTTTTAATCTTTAGTCAACCATTGAATTGAAAGCAGGTCACCAGCATTCTAGGTGTCCGTCTCAAGCTTAGAGTCTGTGTGTGTAGAGAGTCATCAGCCTGTGTATACAGACACACTAGTGACTTGAGAAGCTGTCCCAGAACCCTAAATAGAAGGACTTCTTCCAACTTGGTGGCTCTTTCACTCTTAGTCTGAGAAGTTGGATTTATTTGAGGTGCATGTTTTTCAAAATAATCATTTATGGTCCTGCCTGGGTTAAACAGCTCGTGAAATTGTATTTAATATGACCCTCTCTGTCAGTTTCGTCAGATTGGCCGGTAGGGAGCTCTATGGGGCATTTTTATGAATGCAGACTGGTATCAAAGGTTCTAGTCGACATGGATGGTACCTTCCCAAGACAGGTGGGCCTGAGCTGTATAAGAAAGGTAGCCAAATAAGCCAGAGGGAATAAGGCACTCAACAGCACTTTTCCCTGATCTCTTAACATCCCTGACCACTCTGTGCTTCCTTCTTTTAAGACAGAGCCTCACTAAGCTGTCAGGCAGGGTTAGAACTTGGAATCCTCTCCCTCAGCATCCTCAGCATCCGAGATAACATATAAGCTCATTATTATTGCTTCATTACATACTGACAGTATGTAATTTTTACATGTATTTAATTATAGGTTTTCCTAACATATAGGGAATAATATAGGAGATAATGTAGGCCAGATTTGACATTTTCTACAAAGTTTTTTTTTTCCAGATTGATAAATGATGGCTTGACCATTGTGTTACCAGAATAACATAAAAAGCATAGTTGCTTACCAGAATAACACACACACGTGCACACATACTACACACATACACATGCACATAGACACACACATAAAAATATGTACACACACAAATTTATATACACATATACAAATACACATACGTGTTCTCACAGGCATAAATATACATGCACACACAAATAAAAAACATATACATACACATGTGTGAGGTTTTTTTAAATGGAAAGATATTCCCATGATAGTAATCTTGTATTATATCTTTTGATATAGTTTAATACAAGAAAGGAACTGCAAGGTAGTGGTAGTGCACGTTTTTAATCCCATCACTTGGGAGGCAGAGGCAGGCAAATCTCCACGAGTTCCAGGCCAGCCTGGTCCACAGAGCAGTTTTAGGACAGCCAACACTTCACAGTAAATCCTTGTCTCAAAAACAAAACAAAACAAAACAAAAAAGAACAAAAAACCCCAAATTAAAAAATAAACAACAACAACATAACAGAAACAAAAAAAACAAAAATGACTATTTTTTCAAGCTAAAATTTCTAAGTTCACAATTCAGCTTTTATACAATTTTAGAAAAATCATCATCATAAGCCTGAGAGAAGACTTCCAGGAAACATCCTAGTATTTCTGAGAAATGTGTGAAAAATGTTCTGACAAAAATTAATCAACAGAGTGCAGTCTCATAGGAAAAGATTCAGTGATAGTCACAGATGGAACTTGCCCATTTCTTCTGGAACTTTCAGGCCTGAACCAATCAAATCTGAGAGACAGCAAGTATATCAGTTTTTGTTTGTTTGCTTGCTTTTGTTTATGCTTTTACTTCCAGAGGCTGTTTGTTGCTCTCAATACGGACAGCCTTATTGGCTTCCTGCCTCAGGTCTAGTGAAGACAGTTCCAACTATGGAAGACCCTGCCTTCCATGTCAGTCTGTGAGTCTGAAGGAAGAAAGGCTTATGGGAAATTTCAAGCCTTCTTTTAGTCCTGTTCCCTTTGAAGACTAAATTGTTTGCTCAGATCTTGGACTCCAGACTCCTGCCTTCTGGTTTTCGTCAGGCATTGGGAGGAGACAGTCAGCCAAATGTGGTGTTCTGAGTGGGAAAGGTGGTTAACCTGAACCCCAAACACCTCTCCCTACTGTGGGCCCCTGGGTATCTCGGGGTTTGCTTTTAAAACCAAGCATTACAGGACATCCAAAGAATGAGGTCAGGCAATTACACAGTGGCAGTAGTATCTTATTTTAAAAAATGATGGGGAACCTCTAGGTGTTGGGGTTTGGCAAACTAACTTAGCAAAACATTTTAGTTTTAAAATTGTGGAGAACACCGTGTCCCAAGGACATTTGTCTTTTAGTTTTCATAATAACTTACAATAAGAATTTAAAACTTATGGCCTCTAGTTCATCTGAGCTCTACTTGTTCAGAATAGATATTATAAATATTAGAAGTGAAATAATAAGATTTTCAATAGATTGAATTATTATTATTACTATTACTATTAATTATTAATTTCAGCATGAGAGCCAGTAAGAAATGCACAGGAGTAGCAGGTGATGGCTAGCCACAAGAACAATGTAGAAAGATCAATTGTCTCATAAAACCTGAACTTTGACTTGTATTCAGTTTGAAATTAGTTACTAGCTGGCCAGGGTAGTATGTTTAATCCTTTCAGTGCCACTTTCTTTATGTAAAATGATACTCATAATAACAATGTCAAACACAAAATGTAAGATGGGTGTTCTTGAACACATTTTTACATTTACTTCTTTGTGTGTTGGGGGGGTCAAATGTGTAGAGCTCAGAGGGCAATTTGTGGCGTGGGTTCTCTCTTCTCATCCTGCGGATTGAACTCAGCATCTTTACCTACTCATCTATCTCACCAGCTCAGCAGGATTGGTGTAGCACCTATAAAGCACTTGACAAAGCATCTCCCAAGAAAAAGGAGAGAGTAGTTTTACTTAGTTTAAAAAAAAAAAAAGGTAAAAAGTATTTTGAATTGTCGATTGAAATATTTAAAAAGAGAAAATACACAGGAGATTAATGGGCAGGGCAATAAGAAAATAAACTTATATTGTGTAAAGTAAGTTTTATTCCTTTTAATGAAGTAATGTGCTGCGTTTCTAGATAAATGAGCTTAATACTGTAAAGGCACCAGCATCAGCACCGGCACCGGCACCGGCACCGGCACCGGCACCGGCACCGGCACCGGCACCGGCACCGGCACCAGCATCAGCATCAGCATCAGCATCGGCATCAGTTCTTTTTATTGTATGAGTTATCTATGAAGCTTCCTCCTTTGTCAAACTATGGAAAGTACATTCATCATTAACAGTAATAAAATACATATTTAAAAAATAGGGTGGAAAAATGAATACAGAATGCCTTACAATGTAAACTTCTGCCTTTAACATTTCCGAACTGGGGTTGTGGAGGACATTTGGTTGTTCTTCCAGGCATGTATTGGTGTGTCACATACTCCGCAAAGTTTGTGACACAAAATAATGGCTGGTTACTAATTTGTTCATGCTGCTGCCCAGGTGCCAGCACTTTGTACCCAGAGCTGACTTAAGGATACACTGTTGTGAGTTCAGCTGTCAAGAGCAAGTGAGTTGAAATCTGTTCTCTGGGACTCAGCAGCAGCAAGTTAAAGTTTGTGTTCAAAACGTATTGGGCTTCTAGGTTTTTCACTTAAGTCTCTTTATGGCTAGCTTGCAAAGCTGGCTTATTGGTGAAATTGGTTTTTAACACAGCCAAGCTTCCTAAGGACCAGGAGCAGAACAGATCCAGGGTGGATGTTACCACCTTTTATGTGCTACTGTGATGCAGAGTCAAACTCTGTCCAATGAGAGAGACAGCAGACAGTTTTGTTGGGGTCACTGTTAAAACAAACATGCATAGAAATTCGGCCCTAAAAGCTTCAAACTAGAAACACTAAGGCAGCCTTCAAAAAGCAAAGGGTTAAACTCCGTTACACCCACACTACTGACTGCTGATCGGCAGTCAGAAACAAGCACAGGAGTTTAGATTAAACTATAGAAAACAGTAGTGAATTACAAAAAATAAAATTAAAAAATAAAAATAAAATAAATCAGGGGTGCATTACTTTGTAATTTTATTAATACACTCTTTGCAAAATTAATATTTTATGGTGATATTTTAAAAAGACAGTAGTTGTTTGATGTAACTAAGCTGAGGCAAAAGAGGTATGACAGTCCCCAGGTGAATTCCAAATGCTCTAAGATAGCAAAGTATTGTCAAGTAGGGAGAAAGGACACAAGATGAACATAGCATGCTACTCTCTAGGGACAGTATCACATGGGTGTATCTATAATATGCAAATCTATAATTTGCATACAATTTGCATGCATTTCATAAAGCTATTTTGAAGACTAAGTCATAACCCATATGAAATATAACTGTCCCTGATACTTAAAAAACATTCAATGATAATACTGTGTCCTAGTTTCATTTCTGGTACTGTGATTAAAATACTCTTACCAAAAAAATAAAATAAAGATTACATAAGAAAGATGTTCATTCTGGTTTACAGTCCATCATTATGGAGAAGTTAAGAAAAAAAACTTCAAACATCCAGTCACATCATATCTACTGTCAAGAGCAGAGAGAACTGAATGAATATGTACTTACTTTCATACTTGTTTATTTCAGCTCAATTTACCCACTGTTGTAGAGTTCAGGGCCACCTGCTTTAAGGAATTGTACCACCCACAGTGGACTGTGTCTTCCAACATCAATGAACTTAATGAAGATGGTGCCTCACACACATGCCCACAGACCAATCCACTGTTAAAAAACAAAAACAACAACAAAAAACACTCATTGCAACTCTTTCTGGGTAAGTCCATGTTGTGCCAACCAACAAAGCTAACTATTAATGACATCCATGTGTTCTTGCCTAACCAACAACTACCCCAATGGAATATGGGTTTGTAGATTCTAGTACATCTCTGATTAAATAAAAATGTAGATGACTGCTTATGTCAAGAAGAGACTGCTGTCCTTACCAGGCAATAGTTAATCACTGTTTCTTGTTTCATTGACTACACTAAATTCAGGAGTAAACTTCAGAAGGTAATTAATTTTGGTTTTAAAAGAAATTCTCATAGTATCTTATTCTTCAATATGTTTATTAAAAAATCATGCCACAGATGAAAAGTGATTTAGAAATGATCAACAAAATATACAAATCCAACCATTAGATGTAAATGTCCCCATTCTTTCTTCCACAGAATATCAACCTCAATTTGTGTCACATTAATTTAAATGACTAGTTTTTCAAGTGCAATGTACTTAAGAAGTCATGGGTGAGAAAATTTGAATATATTCAAAGGTTTAGCTCATTTTCTTTGCATGAAAATAAATTCTGCTGGCAAGAGAAGGTTAAAGGTCAGTCAATTGGTCAATCGATAGCCTCTCTACTGATCTGGAGACCTTCAAAGGGTGTCCAGTTAACCAGGACACCACTTCATAAATTGAAAACAATCTAAAAGTAATAATGACTTTGTAATTACTGCACTGTAATTAGATGAAAGGATGGGTTTTTGAAAGAGGGAGAGATTGGAAAGATTCCATATTAAAGGAATAAGGTCCCTTAAAAGGCTTGTTTAAATGTTGCTCAATTTTAGCCAATGTGTCAAATTGGGACATGGGTCTGATAAAAACCAAAGACTGGTAAATTGTCTAAGACAAGACATCAGTGGTCTGCAAACACTTCTGAGACTTAAGGTAACTCAACTAGTACTGTATTCTCTGCAATGTGATATGCAATTAATTCTTCCTTAAACAAACAAAAAAAGATGAAAATGTCATCATGCCAACATCTCATGATAAACTTGAATCCACGGAACCTTTTTTCTTCTTGCTCACTTAAGTCTTTATAATTAATTCTGGATTTATGTCATTTTCTGGTCAGTGTTTCAGTCACCTCACTAACTATTTAAGCAATTTGAAAGCTGTTGAGCTCCCAGGAGCCAGGGAAACAGAGGTCGGTCAGCTTCCAATCTAGTTCTCAACGAAGCCTTCTTTTGTGAACTTTTGTTTTTCAGTGTTGTGGATTTTTCCTTTAGCATAGTAATTTGATGTTATTGTCGTTGTTTTCTGCTCAAGTCTAAGTGTAGGCTTCAGGGAGAGAGATGGGGCCAGGTATTCACACCTAAAAGATAACCTGGTAGTGTCATTTTTTACCTTTTAATTATTTTCCTGGTTTCATTCCCTGAAACTCTTTCATTGTAATAAATAAATTAAAAATAGCAAGTTGCGCACATGTTCTAGAACCTTTCCTTGTCTCTTTACCCTCATTTGTATTGCCATTTCACTCTTTATCTGGTATTGGCAAACATGCATGAATACATTTCAGGGTTATACATAAAAGGCACTACCAAAATACCTCCCACCCCCAGAAGCTTAGAGGAAAAGGAGCCAGACTCATGAATGCTGATGTCTAAAATAAGACATAGGATGGCAGAACAAAGCAGTCTTTATCTGGCTTCTGCACACATGCATGGCCCTGCACACCTGCACACAAACACATGCTCATATTCTATATATACATGCATCACACATACATGTAACAAGTATTACACACAGACATGCAGCATGCACACAAGCACACACACAGAGAAAGACATACAGAGAGAGAGAGAGAGAGAGAGAGAGAGAGAGAGAGAGAGAGAGAGAGAGAGAGTTTTAACCTTTCTGCCAAGTCAGTATATCTGACCCTGGCCCTACATTACAGTACATTACTTGGCAAAGCTGTCTTTGTACTTAGGCATTTCTACAATACCCTTACGTCATGCTTTCTGCCTTGAAGTTCACCTCATTGCTCTGTGTCTGGAGACTGTCTGTGTTCTTTGGATTCTATATGAAATAGTGACCTTCCTTTCTTGTCCAGCCTCCTTTTTATGTGTCTCATCCTTTGAGAAGAATGCTTGGCTGTTCCCTTAGGCTAATGTTTCTGCTAGAATTCCTTCTAGGCTCCACCCCACAGTTATGCCCTGACTCAATATAAGAGGGGCTGTTCATGTTCTTCTCACTCTCATATACTCCTATCCTCTTACTCTCTGCCCCTTCTCTCCCTCTTTCCCTGTCCCCCTCTTTGGCCTGCCTCTCTTCTCTTTTCTCTTCTCTTTCCTCTCCTCTCCCCTCCCTTCCCCTCCTCTCTCTTCCCCTTCCCTCCCCTTCCCCTCCTCCTCTTCTTTTTTCTCTTTCTCTTCTTCATCTTCCTCCTTCCTATCTCTGTCTGTCTCTCTGTCTCTCTCTTTGTCTGTCTCTGTCTCTCTCTCTTTCTGCCTCTTTTGGTCTCTACTCCCTTCCCATGCCCCAAATAAACTCTATTCCAAACTATATCCATCATATGGCTGGTCCTTTAGGGGGAATGGATGCCTCAGCAAGGGCCCACAGAGGCACCCCTCCCACCTCTCCAAACAGCGTCCCTACCAAGACACCTCCTGTCCTCTTCTCTTTTTTATAAAACACAACAGTTTCAGTCTGTATACATTTCAGACATCAGTTGCCCAGTTGCGCAGATGCACAGAGCCTGAATATTATAGAAAACAAGCAGACAGAGTAGGGCCGTCACAGTCACGGAAAGATGAAAATATATATGTCTTACATATGTATCCGCAAAATTTCCAGTTCATTCCATACCAAGTCACACATGAGTTGGGGACAGGATAATTTTAGAAGAGAAAACAAACATAGAAAAAATTCTGCAAAGCTGTGAAATGATCTTCTTCTTCTTTTTTTTTTATTTCCCCTCTCTTTTTTCTGATAGCATTGAGAGTAAAAATGGATTGTTCTATTTCATGGTTACTCTGGGCAACACAAAGCTTCCGAGGCCATAGCTAGAACAGTAATACAAATACATCCAACATGGGGGCCTCAGAAAGACTTTATTAATCAGCTTAAATTTCTTTGTACTGATTAATGAGGTTTTTTTGTTTATAAAAAAAAGTAAAATAAAAGATTGTTTTTTCTCCCCTTTTAAACCTTGGTGTCTAAATGAACCAGCTGCAGTTGCCTTTGGGGATTTTTTTTTCTTTGCAGTGGCAGTGTGAGAAACCATCTGTGTAGGTTTCTTTCAGAGTCTCCCAGGCTCTGTCCAGGTGTTGAGATTTAAGGATGTGTCCTTCCTGACATCAGCTGCACAGGATGGGCGCTCACCCTCACTGTCAGCACCTTGTGAACAAGAGAAGGCCCTCTTTGTGCCCTAGCTCAAGGCCCAGCAGTGTGGCTATCTCTTTCTGTTTCAAATTAACATCAGTGGTAATTTCCGCTGGTTATGCTCCCTAAAAGGAAGTCTATATCCCTCAACTGTTCTCTGCTTGCAGGGCTCCATGGGAGGCTGTTAAGATATGCAAATAGTGTTGTCTCAGTGGTGTCCCCTGGGTAATCACTCACACCCGCCTTCCTCTTAACAAACCAAAAAGGAAATGTTTCAGTTTGGCTCTTAATACTGGAGGGAAAAGTAACTGTGATTTTTAGTTTTTTTTTTTTTTTTCCTGAGACCCTTTTCATCAGTGAGAGATTTTATTTTTCAAGTAAGGTTAAATGTGAGGCTTTTAGAATATTGGGGGCAGATAAAAGAATAGTAAAATCATGAAAGCAATTTTTAAAGGAATCAGAAAACCGCCATTGCTTATGTTTGTCAATTTAAAATCTTAAAGAGATATTGAATTCTGAAGACTGAACTTTAGGGAATAAAAGTGTTCTTTTCTTACCCTTTGCAAGGTGCCTGAATGTGAGCCTTACCAGGAAATACGGAGGAGCAAGAGAAAACAAAACAAATATTAAATATAGGATTTTAGGTGACAGAAATTTTCAGAAAAAAAAAATGACCCAAAGAAATGTGGCAAATTCGAGGTTTTCTTGTGATCAGGTGCAGTCAGTCATGGAGATGTGTGGAGAGTTAAGAGTACCTTGAAATATTAATAACCTGAGAGGAAGCTCTGAAATCTTAGTGGTTAGACTCTCTGTGTCCTGTGTGTTCTGGGTCTTCACAATATGGCTGCTTTTTCCCTTCAGCTGTAAGGAGGGTTGATGTTATCTTTTATTAAAAAAAAGATAAAGATATAAAGAGAGTATGTTCTGTGGAGATGTGTGGTGACATATGGGGGAAGGGGATGTCTCAGTGGGGCCATGCAGAGGCATCGCTTCCCACTGAGGGTGGTATAGAATAGAGTTTATTCAGGGCATGGGGAGGGGAGCCAGGAGGGTAGAGAGAGAGAGAGAGAGAGAGAGAGAGAGAGAGAGAGAGAGAGAGAGAGAGAAAGTAGAGAAGTAGAGGTCGGGCATGACACATAGAGAGAGAGGAAGGGAAAGGGGAAGGGGTGAGGGGACAGGGAGAAGCAAGAGACAAGGGAGGAAGAGAGAGCAAGAAAGAAAGGAGGGGGCAAGGAGTTCCCCTTACAGTGAGCCAGGCCTATCCAGCTGTTGCCAGGTAACTGTGGGAAGGAGCATACCTGACTATTGCCATGTAACTCTGGGGATGGAGTTTAAACAGAATGCTAACAAGGGTACTTCTGAAACAGTGATTGTATTTGCCCCCCACAGGATAATAGGTAAGATAAGGAGAAAGTGAGTCTTGCTTCTTACCATTTTTTAGAATTAAAAGAAGCCACATTTTAAGACCTCTCTCTCTTCGTCTCCTTTCTCTCTCTGTTTCTCTGTGTTTGTCTCTGTGTGTGTGTGTGTCTCTCAAAAGATTCATTTTTTAATTTTTATTTATGTCTCTGTGCTGCTATGTGCACGTGAGTGCAGGTACCCACAGAGGCCAGAGGATGTCTGATCTTCTGGAGCCACAGTCCTAGGTGGTTGTGAGTAGTCAGATAGTGAGCTATGAGCCCAACCCCCAGTCCTCTGCAAGAATAGTAAATGGCCGTCCAACTTACCCATCTTCCTAGGCCCCCCCACCCAGTTTTAATGTATGATTAAGACTTTATGGAGAACAATAAAGTCTCACCTTTGTGACTTAATAGCTAAAAAGATATAGATTAGGTTTAGATTGACCCATGTTCAAATATTCCCTTTGATAGCAACTTACCTCATGCTGTTACTGGTGTAAAGCAGGTCAGGGTTCTATTCACAGGGCCACCATTTATTTGAAGAATGCTTTCCCACTGTGGGTATTTAATTGTTTAGGAACTAGTGGTTGCTTTCACATCTTACACAGTGTGGGGATCTTTTTTTTTTTTTTTTTTTTTTACTTATTTCGATATCATGCATCTGCATCTGATAAGTTGCTTCTGAATTTATTCTGTTATTTTGTCATATGTTACAACAGCTTCTAGTGTTTATATTAGCACAGTGTGCTATAAGTACTGTCGAGGCACTTTTCTATACAGGCATATTTCTAATTTAAATATCACATAATGAGATATACTGTGTGACATAACTCTGGCTTTTCCTTCTTGACCCCCACGACATTCTCTCCTCCTGTCCCATCCTGTCCTACATCCAACATGTTCATCTGCCTCATCTGGTCACATTCTCTCCTGCATCTTCCCTTAGACCCTTTCTGACAAAATCCAAATTCTGTAAACAGTGCCCAGTGTGAGGCAATTCCCAGGGTAATTTCTCCAATGATCATTTTTTACTAACGGCTCCTGAAACTATTAATAATGTTACAGGAAAACATAGACTTTATGAAGTATAATGTGAAATAAAGACTTGTGCTAACAGTATTTTTTCTTTTTTTCTTTTTAAATTACTTCTGGGTATGTCTCTGACTTGTTTGCCTACCTTTGGGATCCTTTTTTTTCCCCAACTGGATTTACCTTGTCCAGTATGAGGATTCTTGCCTTGTCTTATTGTCTCTTGTTTTGTCCTGTTATTTATTGTCTCTTGGAGACTGTCTTCTTTCAGAGGGAAACTAAGCAGAGGGTGTTTCTGGAGAAAGAGGAAGTGAAAGGATGCTGGGAAGCGTGGAGGGAAGGAAAGCTTTATTTATAATATTTATACCAATAAAAACACAGAAGGCATAAACTAAGGTAAAATCTGCTACCTCAGCAAGATAACTTTACTTTCTTAACTATTTACAAATAACCTATTTACAAGCCTGATCCTACAACTAACCTGCTAGCTCTTTAGAAATGTCTATCTGTGCCATTCTAGTCTACCTTTCTTTTGAGCTCTTCAAATCCAAGAAGGCTCCTTAGCTCTCTTTATCTGGCTCCTGACAGCTGCTTCTCTGTTCCTGAAAGCCCAAAGAGAAAAATTCTTATCTCTTACTCAGAGCGCCTTCCATAAAGGATCTTCCAAGCCTAAAGAGAGAGAAAGAGCTCCGTCAAAGGTTCAGTTGCTTCTAAAAAGAAGTCTCTAGCTCACCTCCTACACACATCAGGCTGAACCAGGTCACTGTCATGGTGTGCATTTGGTGGGGTGGTAGGAAGAGTGCCAAGTCAGTAGGGGCTGAACCATTTCACCTTTATGGCAGGCAGCTTGAGGTTTTGACTCGGTCTTAGAGCAAAGACTGTAAGACTTCTCCCTAGCAACTTGCCTTAGTTTAGGCAGGAACTTTCTGTTCTTTAGAATTCTTATCTATGGAGGCTTTGAGAGGCATACCCAAACTTCAGGATACACCTAACTGCATCTGACAAATGCATTGTTTATTTAAGCTTTTATATTTTCCAACAATTAGGTTTTCTATGTATAGCTATAAAATATCCTATATATATATATATATATATATATATATATATGTACATATATATGTATACTTATATTTATCAATAAAATATATAATATATATTTATTGATAATTATATAATATATAGTATAAATATATACCATATATGTATATATACATATATATATATATACACATATACACAAACACATACACAAATAAAAAATTTATCTCAGACAAATATCTGTAAATTAAATTGATTTGGTTACAGTGGGGTCTAAAAGATGCCAACTCTACAATTAATTTCTAGAAATGTAAGTTTGCTGCATTTCCCTGTTTTTAAAAGACTTTATTCAAAGTAACATTTGTAGCCACTGACACTGGTCTCCACAGGCAAACAAAAGTCTAGTTGCTTGAAGTTGCCTTCTAGAGAGACCTGGAGATACAGTGTGGTTGAGGTATGAGAGGCCTTAGATGAGGCCTGTAATGTTGGCAGTGTTTAATAACACGATATTATATGAAGCTCAAATTTCAGCATCCGGAATAAATTTAATTGTGACACAGCTATGCTGTAGGTTTATGTAAAATCTACAGGCACCTTTGCCATAGACTAGTTTCAGGAGAGATTATGTGATTTCCAAAAAAGGAATCTATTTACAACCAGAAATTTTACAGAAAAAAAAAATCAGCTGGCTCTTTCTAGAGAGCAACGGACAGACTATGTACGTAAACCTTTCAAGTCATAGTGACAGAGTTACTTTCTTTTCTTTTTTTGTTTTTAAAATTATTTTATTTACTTACATTTCAAATGTTGTTCACCTTCCTGATCCACCCTCCACGAGCTCTCCCACCCTGTCCCCCTTCCCCTTAGCCTCTAAGAGGGTGCTCCACCACCCACCTGCTCACCCACTCTGGTCTCACTGCTCTAGCATCCCCCTTCTCTGGGGCATCGAGGCTCCACAGGATCAAGGACCTCCCCTCCCACTGAGGCCAGACAAGGCAGTCCTCTATTACATATGTAGCAAGGTGCAATTTGTGTGTTTGTTCTGATGATATCAGAGGCTGCTCATATTTTCAAGTGAAAGAAGTAAATACAGTAAGGCCATTTCTATGTAGTTGTAACATCAATTAGATGAATTGATGATTTCATTGAAAAAATCTTAACTAATCAAGGGCTGACTTAAAATGCCACTCTCCCTCACCCCACATGCATCTCTAGAGGGCGGGTCATGAAAACACTTTTAAATGAACCGGATCGGTGGGACAATTTATCAGATAGTGTGAACCTTTCATCTTTGTCACCTTCAACGTGAAATTTGCACTCGTAATTATTTCTGGGAATTAATAGCCAAAAGCTACATGTAGTTAAGTGTGTCTGTAAGAACTCCTGTTACAAGTCTGTTTGCCAAAAACCGACTCTTCGCGAATTAAATCGAATGTCATCAGACCTAACTTCTTTGGCAGTTTCATGAGTCCACGCTGAGTTAAAACAATTCTTTTGGCAAAGCAGGAAAAGCGATGCTTATGAATAATTATGAAATGTAAATTTAGCATGCGAGGCATGGTTGTTGATGCTAAAGAATACATTTTAAGTCTCAAATGATTTACTTGTCTGGTTCTATATGGAGAAAATCCATTTACATAAATATTAATTTAGTGGCGCACATTTTCCATTTCTAATGTTTTGAAATGGAAAAAAAAAAAAAAGGAAAACAAACACCTTAATCTTTGCTATAACTCAAGTAAACCCAGACTGGTATAGTTCCAGCAGATGTTTGCAGCTATGGAGATGAACTGCAGAGACAGAGGCGCTTGATAAAGATGTAGATGGTTCGTGTGTGTATATATTCAAGGCCAGGTAGAGCCACAGATTTATGTGGGCGGACTGCAAGCTTAAAGAATTGTGCCTTATAAAGTTGTTTTTGCTGATCGAGATTTGCATTGTCAGTAATTTTGTAAATGGGTCCCCGGGGGACAGCATTTGTTAATGGCCCGGCTGATGGATGAGGCCATTTTTTGTCGTTCTTCATTTACAAAGCATTTGTTTGCCTCCGTTGGCCTGTGGCACGCAGGTTGAAGTGAATGGAGACAGGCTTCCAGATGACTAGGAAGCCCAGTGTTTCTGCCATCAATATGCATCATGAAAAGTACTTCAGCCGCTCAGTACAACAAGAAGGAATCTAAGGAAAGCTGGAGCCTCTTCCAAAATATAACCGCAGCCTCTCAACCATTCTTTTCTGCCCTTTTAATTGTCACTGTTCCTTTGATGGATGTAGTTCAAAACAAACGAACAAACTAACAAACAAATAAACAGACAGACAAACAGCATTCTGCCTGGGAGAAAAATATGTCAAATTAATAACAAATAGTGAGCGGAATTCTTGCTGTAAAGAAAATGATAAACCATATGAAATATATTGATTAATTGATGTGTGTGTCTGTGATGTGTGTATTTGCACTTGGGTGCATGTGCTCACGTGTAACATAGTGTCCATATAGAGGTCAGAGGACAAGTTCAGGGATTTGGTTGTCTTTTTTTACCAGGAGCTCTGGGCTTTGAACCCAGAGTGTGAGGTCTGCACAGCAGGTGTTTATGCTCTCTCATCTCACTAGCTCTAGTTTTGTTTTTAAGTGTGATGACCAATTTGGAAAAAAAAAAGAAGAAGAAGAAGAAGCACTAAAATATTGCTTGTAATTTTTTTTTTCACTTTGCTAGATCAAAGAGAGAAAACAATAATTCTTTCCCTCCTCTGGCACAGGGTTCACAGAGATCTATGAACTGTAACAAAAAGCAAACTAACAAGAGAGAAACAAAGATATTTACCCAATAGAAGTTCCATGTAACAAATTCCTCTTAGGAAAGGAAGATCCAACACATAGGGGAACCAGTCAGGCAGAAGTGTGATGGGGAGACATGGTGTGCTCTAGTCCTAGCAGACAAGAGGAATGAGCAAAGCTCAGTTGTTTAAATTCTTCTTAGTGTGTCTATGACATCTCACTCCTCAAGTATGAGGCAGGACTTTCCTCACAGGAAAGTCTATACTATTGTCATAGTATACAGGTGATGGGTAGGTAACTTTCCTGTGTTTTAGAACCAGCATCATGAGAAAGGCAGGGTCCTCTAGCCAATGTGTCACCTTTGAAGGTAGCATGCCTTATGAAATACATAGGGGAATACCTCTTTCAGAACTAATGGTGTGTGCCCAGCACCCAGGAGGTGGAAGCTAGAAGGTCAGATATTCAAGGACAGCCTGAGCTACGCAGTGAGGTTAAGATCAGCTTGGATACAGAAGACCCTGTTTAATGACTAGCCCCTTCTATTCTGGAATATGGTTGGCATGTGGTTTCATCCAACTAAAACTCATACTCAACTGTAGTTCCTTAAAGCCATAGGCCCTATCAGGTGACAGGGCCTTTGGAGGGTTACTAGATCATGGGTTACCAACCTCACGGGTATGTATGTGATCATGAGAGACTGAGTAAGACCCTGACGAACCTGGTCAGGTCTCATCAAACCCTGATGAATTCGGTCAGATCTCACAGGAGCAAATGTTCCACCACGCCAGCAGGTTATTAGGAGCTATTGCTGTGAGTTCTGCTCACAGCAACCTGACACCCTCATACACACTGTCACCATAAAATACTGTCCCCCTTGAGAGCTTGCCAGCTCTGACCATCAATCTTGACTTTTTTCTGCCTCTAGGACTGTGGTCTCTTTTCTTTATATGTTTACATCCTCAGGCATTTCATTATTGTAGTACAAAATGGACTAAGATAGATGGGAGCACTATTTTTTCCTAAAAACAAAGAATAACTTTTATTATTATTATTATTATTATTATTATTATTATTATTATTATTATTATTATTAAAATCAGAATTCTCCATAAGTACTCAGCCCAAGCGAGTACTTCTGGCAAGTGTACATGAAAGACAGTCGTGGAGCTACTCCCTGGGTTGCAAACTGTTGTATTGCACAGCCCCCGTGGTACATGGTGGGCCAGTCTTACATATTAAATGAGACTAAAGAGCTACCCATGCATTCTTCTAGCTGCAGAAAGAACCTCATGCACGCAGTAAATAGTCCCAATAATCACCCGTTATTAATGGTTTTTGCACCTTTATCTGACCAATCCCAACCACAAGCTTATGTCTTTCTCACCAGCAATGTTCTCTGGAAACAATCCTATACAATGATGCAATCATTAAGGTGACTCATAGTTAATTAATTTCTCTAATTATCTAGCCTTTAAAATATTAGCATAGTAAAGGGTGTATTTAATTCTATCCCACAGAGATACTTTTCCAATAGCAGGGAGGATTTTGAAGTAAAGGTTATATATGTACATACGTATATATACATATATGTACATACACACACACACACACACACACACACATATATATATATATATATATATATATATATATATATATAAATATATATTTAGTGCAGGTCAGGAACTAGTCATCAAAAGCTGACTAAATCCTACTTTAAAATGCTTGCTACTCTCTTCTTGTCATGGGAGAGAAGCTACCATGATCTATTGACACATCTAAGGAATTTTTAAATGCTCTGAGATCTTATTAATTCAGAAAAAGTAAGGACTAAAAATAAGGACAGGTATTTTGCCTGTATGTGTACCATGTGGGTGAATGGTTCTCACAGAGTTCAGAAAAAGGCATTGAGTTTCCTGGAACTGGAGTTACAGATGGTTGTGAGCCACCATATGGATTCTCGGAATTGAACCCAGGTCCTCAGCAAGAACATCAAGTATTCTTAACTTCTCAAACACCTCTCTAGTGTTCTTCTAATGACTAGAAGAGAATCAGCTGTTACTTCTAGATAGTGTTGATCCATTATCTAGTAAACACTTCAGAAACTGCCATGCATATCATCATGAATGGTGAGGATTCTGGCCTGGGACAGACAAGATGTTCCAAAGTTATACTGTCTAATAGTGTGGCCACTAGCCATGCTTGACTATCTAAATTGAAAGTTAAGTCAACTAAAACTTGCATGAGATTAGAAATTCCTTAAGGATATGAGGCACACTTCAAGGGTTCAATACTTGCGGACACTCAGTGGCAACCTCACTGGAAAAGTCAGATATAGAACAAGTTCATCAATAGAGAAAAGGTCAGGGAACTGTTTTTGTTTTATTTTTAGGTTAATTATATTTTAAATCATCTCTCTCTCTCTCTCTCTCTCTCTCTCTCTCTCTCTCTCTCTCTCTCTCTCTGCCCCTGTCTCTTTCTTTCCCTTCCTCTTCCCTCCTCCCTCTCCTCTTTCTGTCTCTGTCTCTGTCTCCCTTTGTCATCTCTCTCTGCCTCTCTCTGTCTCTCTGTCTCTGTCTCTGTCTCTGTCTCTGTCTCTGTCTCTCTCTCTCTCTCTCTCTCTCTGTGTGTGTGTGTGTGTGTATGTGTGTGAATGTGAGTACAGGTGCCTTCAGAAGCCCTAAGAGTTCATAATATCCCAAGAATCTGGCATTGCAGGTTATTGTACGTGATGTTACACGGCTACTGGGAATTGAAATCAGGTCCTCTCCTCCTAACTCATGAGCTATCTCTCCATCTGTTTAATACACTTTTTATTTTAAAACCAGACAATGTAATTTTTAATATCTTATCGTCAATGTGGTGGTTCTCTGTTTTGCTATTTTTTTTCAGCTGCTCAACTCAGCCATTCCAGCTTAAACCAACCATAGACAACAGCCAAGCTTATAACTTTAATGTTATAAGTTTTGACAAGTAAGACATGTAAGTATAGAGAGGGAAATAACTTAAAATCCAGTCCTTTTACAAATGTAACTTGAGGTGATCCAGAAATAAAGTAAACTTTAATTACTTAGACATGGCACTTTAACATTGGAAAGCATTGACTAGCCTAGGGAGATGCTCTTCATTGGAATTCAGGCAGTAACAAAGTCAGAGAGACACTATCCTAAGCTACTCATTGACACACACACACTCATGTCTTCCTGTTCAGTGTAGGGATTTGTGGATGTTTTAAGCTGACTTTGTTGGCTTGCTGGTGGTTTATAAGATGCGTATTACCTCATTTACCTTTCTGATCAGAGGCGTATACACAAATATACTTGAATTTTGCTGGTCTTACAACAAACACATCATTGCTTGGTAAAGGGAATCGACACACTCAGCACTGCTGAGCAGGCATAGAACTGCACGGCTGAGCAGGCATAGAACTGCCCGGCTCTATTTAGTCTGATTCTATCTATATGTTTTATAAACACCATGGGAATGAGACAAAACAATCATAGTCTGAAGGTGGCCGGGCATATAAAATTTGCAGAATTTGGGGATAATATTTAGCGGGTTATCCTTGTTTACGATTTCCAGATAATCATCTGGAATTTAAAGGACAATTTCATAGACAAAAATGTGTTTTCCCCCTCATTAATATAGCCATTTTCTTCACATAAATATGAAAAAAGTCCATGTTTTCCGTATTCACATGTTGCTGCATCTTTAGCCACGTGAATTATAGACACATCATCTGGGGACACCTGTGATGGGAAAATGATGGCTTGGGTGGTCAGTGTTCCTTGATAATTTACAACTAGAGAGAAGGGATACAACAAATTGTAAGTCATAAAAATGTACCCACACACAATATGGATGTGGGGTAGATCTACATTTACATCCCTGAGTCTGTCTGTTAAAACCAGATGCTCACACATGATGGACTTGTGTATATTCACAGGCGTGCATGCTGATAAACCAAAAAAAAAAAAAAGATGCTAAATAACTGGGCAAATAGTGAATGTGAAAATATATCTTGAAGATAAATAATTCTCTAAAAATATGCAGTGTGTCAGGAAAATGGGGCACAATCAGATGTTCTGGCAATAGTTTTATTGGAAATCATATTTAACCTTAAATATTTTTTCTACTTGTGAAGCAATTGCGTACTAAAGGAGATGTTTAGAATTATGAAAAAAAATCATGTCTTGTTTTTTAAAACACTTTTATAGCCTGATTTATTTGGGCTGATTTGGCACAAAATCAACCAGAAAGGCAACTATTTGTAGAAGTTAATCGCCAGTGTTTTTGTATTTAAAATTCTGTTTGCATATAGGCTAGAGTTTATAATTTTGGTAATCAAACTTCTGTCAGACTACACATTTGTGTGTGTAAAAAAAAGGGGAAGCCTGTTTCCTTTTGCAGTTGAGAAAACTTCATTTGGGTAATGGTGTGAGTTTTCCATCTGAGATGGTTATTCAGGCATTTGCCAAGGAGGCTTATAGGAAGGGACAGGATGTTAAGCTTCACCTCAAGATTCATTTATAAGTCCTGTTTGGCATCATTTTCTTTGAGAACAGGCTCTGTTATATGTTTCGGAGAAATTGAAACCATATGTTGACACCTAAAAATTTTTGAGAAATACCACTAGAGTTTGCAAGAAAACATATAAATATAATCAACTCGTTGTAGGGTGAGTCTACCAGGAGACCCCATAATGCCTCACTTGTTTTTGGCGGGGCCATGCTGGTGATGTCTTAATTCCATTGCCTGTAACACAGGGCGACCAAGCTGAAACTGACTGGGTTAATATTAAACTCTTCATCGTGCACTTCCAGATTGAAATGAAAACATTTAATAGTACCTGCTTCAGCTTTTGTAATAATTATGTTTCCTTGATGACACTTGGCATATAAATATAAAGCTTTTTTAAAAAATCAAAACACCAGGTTCTTGGAACAAAAGTCAGGTCAATATGAAGCTTCTAAGAAAAACAGTTTGGGGCATATTCAGTCTGACATCTGTTTGATGAACTACTGAGCCCCCCCCCCCCCCAGGAGTACTCTGTCCAGTTGCTTTGGTTTAAAAATATAGAAAAAAAATGCTCTTTCCTGAAAACTGAATTAAATCTTGATTCAAATATTGATAGACACCTGACACAGTTTCCTATCATAGTCAGTCTTAATTTAAAGCGAGACATGGAAAATTTCTCCAGTGGCTTCCAAACCCAACGTACTAGAGGTTACCACAGTAATATTCTATTACTGTGGTAATAGAATATTGTTACACATTCCTCACTTCATCCCCGAGAACAAGATTGATGCTTATCTGTGTCTGTTTAAAAATAAGTTTCATTAAAATAAGTAAGATTCCCAGGTCAAAGAGTCCATCATGCTTGGACTGTAGCTCAGTGGGTAGACTTCAGTCTTGAAGGCATGGTGCCTTTGGTTCAACCCCCAAGACAGAAAACAAGACAAAAATAAAACGAACCAGTAAATCAAAGAAAATCCCTCAGTAATATCCTTGCTGTGTTAGAATTAGGGAATTTCACCCACATGGAGGACACAGAGGGAAAACAGTAATCTTGGTTATGTGGTTCAGTTTGCATTGAAAATTTTGTCATAATATCCCCGGAAGCCAAAACTGTATCTGGTCATCACCGCACCCACCAAAGATTCTCTGTCTTGCTGCTATTATCTCAGCATGGTGTTTCTACTTCACCATGTCCAAAACACCTGACGGAGATGACAGGAGAGAAATGATTTATTTTGGTTCATGGTTTTTGAGGTATTCACTATTATGGAGGTGAGACCCTGGGATAACTGTTTGTTCACATGGGAATAGACGAGGTAGATCCAGAAGTAACTATAACCTTCCAAAGTTTTCACCTAGTGGCTTGTTCCTGTCAGCCAGTTCAATCTCCTAAAGTCTCCACAGCCTTAAAGTCAGTGTCCTAAGCACAGTATAAGTGCTCAAAACATGAGTCTGTGTAAGATATGCTAGACTCAAGAATAAAGCCCTATTCTCAGTCTCTTTGCTATGGCTAGCATCGGTGAATGTTCAGTAGACTTCTCTAGGACTATCTTTCTTTCCAGTTTACTTGAGAATTTTATCCGTTACTACACTGTTTGAACCATTTCCACCCCAAACGCTCATGTTCCCTGCAGTAACATTTCTTAAATTCTTGAACTGTTCTATAATTGTTTTGGTTGGTATATACTATTGATATCTTTCCCGCTTGTCAGCATGAATAATATTTTTTGACATTATGAGATCTGTTCTAGGAGAGGGAATATTCAGGTTAGTACTAGTTTGATTTCTCAAAGCCTGCTGACCTGATATTGTGGTGCCTTCAGCAGTAAGATCTTAGCTCGGTGCTACCACAGAAAACGAAGAACACTAGCAATAATCTTTATTGTTTTGAGGAATTTGTCTCTTGGACCCCTAAGACCAACAACATGAAGGGAGGTTTTTCTTACCTGGTGCTAGGGTTTTGATAGCATGTTAATGGCTCTTTAGGGAGTATATTATCCCACCACATGGGGTACTCCATATATATCTAGATCTTACTATTGCCTTTATATGGGTATGTTTAATGCTAACCACTTACAATTGAGGGATTGAGGTCTTATCCCTGAAAACACTGGCTCTCCATCCCCTCCGCCACTATTGGCTGCTTATAGCTCTTTGTCTAGAGGTCGGACTATGTTAAATTTTCATCTCTCCATGTTAACATGTTGACTGTTTTGGTCTTTGCAGGTCTTGCACAGGCAATCATACTATTTAGAGCCTATGGGACACCATCCCTGCCCTACCCAGGAGACATTATTTTGCAGCTGATATCCCGGTCCTCAGGATGCTGCAATCTACCCACCCCACCTCCTCTTAAGCAGTGTTACCCAAGCCTTAGGTAGAGGGATTGTGTTATGGATGTTCCATTTGGGCACCTCGTAGCCATAAATTCTCTACATTCTGACCAATTGCATATCTCTATAATAGCCTCTGTTTGCTGCAAAATGAAGCATTTGTTTGTTTGTCTGTTTTTGCTGGGTTTTTTTGTTTTTGTTTTTGTTTTTGTTTTTAATGAGGAGTGTGGTCTGCATTTGTCTTTAAATGTAAGTCTTTAAAAGGGAGTTGAAAAGTATGTTAATTTAGGAGCACGGTAGTACTTGGTTTTCCTCTAAAGTTTATCACTTCTTCACCCACTGTTTGTGGCTATGTTTTCCTTACCAGAGATGAATTCCTTTCTACTGAGCAGGGCTTCAGTCTACCTAGGCTGAACTCCCAAGACAACTGCAGTTATTGTATTCCTGGCGATATCTTATCTTCTAGTTATTGTTGAGGTTCTGAGGCTCTACAGGTGGGTAGGTCTGTTGATAACTTTTTTCCCCTTGGCAGCTTGTAAGGCTATGGGTACTATCACTGAAGGGAAGGCTTCCAAGTCAGGAGCAGTTTGATTTCTCCAAGTCACGTGACTTATGTGTGCCTTATCTTCAGCCATAGGGTCTTAAGTTCATGTTCCAGCTGGCAACCAGATATAATGGTAAGAGTCTATATTGTTTCAGTAATAACTTGAATCTAACTTGAATAACTTGACCAAAAATCAAAGACCATGGCAGTAGGGACTTTGTCTGATAGTCAGGCTCCTAGAATACTCATTATCCTACTATATGGAGTAACACCAATAAATTATATAAATGTATGTATGTATATACAAATTATCTATTTATCCATCTATCATCTATCTTTCTATCTATCATCTATCTATTGGTAGATTTGAGTGTTTAATAAGTACTGTTATAAAATAATAGTAAGTCTTTGTTGACTTTTCCAACATCCTCAGTATTATTTATACTTCTCTCTTTTTACTCTCCTTCTTCCTTCCCATCTCTTGCTTTTCTCTTTCTAACACCCAATGCAATGCTATCCTCTCCTTGGTACCTTCCATATCTTTCTGAAAGGCCTATTTATATCTATTACTCCAGGTATTATAGTCTCAGGCCTGATGTTTTAGGCCTAGGATCCACAGATTGAAGATAATGTGTGATCTTTGTCTTCTTAGGTCTGGGTAACTTGGCACATAGTAATACTTTCTAGTTGTGTTGACTTACCTGGGGATTCCACCCTATCATTTGTTTTGCGGCTGAATAGAACTGTATTATGTACACATCCCACACTTCTATTATCCATTCATCAGTTGATGAACATCTAGACCCTTCCATTTCTTAGCTGTTGTAAATAGAGTGTCTGTTACTGATTTCTTTTTGTATCATTCATTACTCCAGCACTCACCAATAAATCAGGACATTTCTTTTAAAATGTGTTGTGGCTTCTCAGTTCCTAAGCAACATATCACATCAATAATACATGATTAAAAACAAAAGCAGCATCATGTCTAAGGTAACGTTGCAAATCACATTTTTTAAGAGTAGAAAAATTTTTATTAAACCAGCCATGATTGGAAAATTGTTTGTAAATTTTCTTCTAAAACTATTAGGGAAAAATAGAACGATTTTTAGATTTTGCTTAAAAGAGAATTTCTTAAAATAAGCTAAATGTACATTTGAAATCCCCTGTACAACTTGAACAGTATTAAATAGGTACCCATTTCACTAATATGCAAAATGAGAATGGAAACTAGTACATGCTTGGCATAGTGGCATGTGCCTTTAATCCTAGGACTCGGGAGACAGAGGATGGCCTTGAGTTTGAGGTCAGCCTGGTCAACATAGTAAGATCCAGGCTAGCCAGTCCTAGATCCTGCACGAGTTACTGATGTTCTGATGTGAGAATTCACACTGCACATAGCAAAGCTTTGCATGGGAAGGTATTTACCCTAGTTTGGCGGGGTTTGTTACATAAAAGATGAAATCAAGAACCATAAAAATAATAAGACAGGCATCTGGTATCTGTAGTACCCAGTAACTTAATCCCAACTACAAGAGGGCAAAATAATACAAAAAAGAGCATGACCAGTAAATTTCCTGAAGGAACTTTCACACACAACTAATTATTTACCTTGTTGTATAAAGATATATATGTGTGTGTGATTTATATATAGATATATGTATACATGTAGATATGTATATATACGTTGCATATATATAAATGTATATATGTATATATTTGTTAATATGCATATATGTATATACATACATATATATGCATACGTATAGTCAACTGTCTCCTACCATGTGTTTTTCTTGAACAAAAATGATAGATATTGAAGCCATGACTTGCTTTCACTCCAACTCCCTCCTCATTCAGCTCTTAAACCAAAAGCCCTGACATGAGCAACACTCATAAGAGAAATAACTGGGCTGAAGTTTAGAACCACTGGAGCAGGAACATCTTCTCATATTTCAAATGCTGCAGGAAAGGATGGACAGGATGAACACTGATCTTGCTCTTAATACTTGTTGTTTACAGGTAGCCTCAGCACTGTGGAAGCAGCTAAACTCTGTGAATTCGTGATTCTTTCTACACCTGGGCCACAGATTAGCCCTCTGACCACTTTCCCTAAGATATGTACATAATTCATAGTCAAAGGCTGGTGTTCATCACGAATGCACTTTGTAGCATTTGCAAGCTCTGGATCTCACTATCGCGTGACTTCTCTTCTGAGTGGCAGAACCCATACTCAATAAAGCAAGCTACTGTGCAACTTCTTTGAAGATGCTCATAAAACAGTAGGTTTAGTTCATCTGGGAAAAAAGAAACTAAAACGGGGCAGGTCCCTGATGGAAAATGTGTCTCTGTTATGCCCCGTTCCCACCACATATCTTGGAAACTGGGCAGTATTAACGCGGCTCTCTGGAGTGAGGCCAGAAAGAAACACTGGATACTCGCTTACAAAAACCCCGAAAGCAGCAGCAACCCATAAACAGTACGCAGCCCGAGTCCGAAAATGAACCATTTTATGTTCCCTAATGGAAGGCTAGCTTATTTGTTCATGGATTTATAGCAACAATGTGATGTCATCAAGTGATTTATGGCCAGGAGCGGAGCAAGTGTCAATATACAAAGGTGGGTGGAAACATCTTCTTCTCACCAAGAAACTCGTCCCCACAGAAGGTTGCCTTTGCCTTAGGGTGGGGCAGATGTAGGAAAACCCAAGTGGTTATGTTACTGGAAATGGGATGAGGGGTGTAGAAGTGCTGTAGACATCCATCTTGGTTAAAGATGTGAGGACTGTAATACTAGCTTAGTTAGAACAGGAGAAAGATGGCTGTAAACAGGATCATCTCATTCTCGAGTGACACTGTGAAAGCTACGGTGCTACACAGCTGACTAGAGAAAGATACCTTGCAATAAGAAGATAATTCTGACAAATTAGTATAAAAGCATGAAACTACTTTAAAATATGTGTGCATTTGCTAGTGTGTGTGTGTGTGTGTGTGTGCTCACGTAAGAGAACACAGGGTTACATGATCTCAGTAGACCCCTACTTCTGGTCCCTTTGTGCTCAACTTTCATTTTTCCCTCATTTCCTTCAAGGTCTCACCATGTCCCTTCAGTTATGTGTTCTCACAGCCTATAGCTTTTTAAGACTGCATACTGCATGTGTGTGTAAACTTCATGCTGTCATTGCCTATGGCAGTAGCTGCTCTTCTCCCATGCCTGGAATATTCCATTGTATGGGTACAGTTGATTTATTCATTCATGAGCTCAAGGACATTTTATTTCCCTCCATTTTGTATGGAGTATGTTTGCTGATGTGTATGGTGACGTGGTAAGATGGTGCCTGACAGCTTTGCAAGCCGGGCCATTGTTTGGAACACCTGCCAGCCAATCAGATTGACAGTTCCTCACCCTCAGTACTTCCTGTTGCCACACCTTTCTGCTTGTTTTGCTTCTTACCCTCTGGACAGACATACAGGATGTCTCATTCTGGTAAAATTTTTACTTGTAATAGCCAGCCTGCTGTTGTTTGTTTATTTGTTTGTTTGTTTGTTTTGTTCTCTGTGCAGTCCTTGTTGTCCTGGAACACATTCTGTAAGGCAGGCTGGTCTCAAACTCAGAAATCTGCTGGCCTTTGCCTCCCAAGTGCTGAGGTTAAACGTGTGTACCACCATCGGCTAGCCATTCTTTTGAACATGTTTTCAAGTGCCTATTTCATATATATATATATATATATATATATATATATATATATATATATATATGATATATATCATAGCAAATATATATGTATATCAGAAGCATTTTAAAGCTGTGCTATATAATAAACTGTTTCTTCTAATATGTAGCCTAGCCTTTTCTTATTGAAATATTGTTTATAGAACAGAAATTTCTAATTCATTAACATTCCCTTAACAATTTTTTCTTTTAATGGGACATATTATTGATATATCACTAGACATTTTGTCTAATTTTCAAAGAAATTATATTATTTTAATTAGAGAAAAATTAAAGTGTGTGTGTGTTTGTGTGTGTGTGTGTGTGTGTGTGAGTGAGAGAGACAGAGAGAGAGAGAATGAGCATGTGAATATGTTTATTTACCTGGTCAGTAGTCTCAGCAGCTCTATTTCCTGAATTTTATTTTTATTTATATATTTATATTCAGTGCAATGAGTCATTATGAATTACTTCCCATGGTGCAATGCCTTGAGATTTAGGTTCATTTTGTGTCGTATATGGCCACAAAAATTTCCATAGTGATTTGAGAATAGGACTGAAGTTGTCCTTAGTTGTTACCTGGTCCTATGGTGAGTAGACAGCACGTTGTACTCAGAAGGATGAAAGCCCCGAAGAGTTTAACATAGGCTTAATTTCGATTCAAGAAAGAAGATTGACTGGCTTCCAGTTGGGGTCTTAAACTAAATTCAGGTAGTATCTTTTGCATCAATTGTATTACCTCAGCCCATTACATCCAAGTTGTCTAATTTATAAGCATTAAGTAGATTATATTCTTATAAAATGGACTTTTATATACATATATATAATTTTAATATATTCTTTGGATGAACATCTATGATATAATCATAAATTTTATTCTTATTTCTAAGTCTGTGCCTCTTCTGTGTCTTGGCAATTCTGGATATATATATATATATACACTCATGCATACAAACATAAATAATACATATGTATACACATATATACATATATAAATGAACACACACATATAGGTTTTTATATTCTTTTAAAATATAGTTTTTTACTTGTTATTTTACTCTACTTTTAAATTTTAAATTAAAACTGTCTCTTATTTATGGCTTCCTCTCATCTGTTTATTTTGGTTTTTCTGAAGATTGGTAACTTGGATATTTTTTTTCTGAAAATTATTTCTTCCTTTCTAGCGTAGACCAAAGAAAACCACTCATGAATCTTCATAATTTTTATTTTGGAACCAACATATTCCTATAAATTTTGAAAATTATTTGGTGCTAAATTACAAACAAAGAGACTACTTTTAAAGGAAGTTTAGGAAGTGCCCAGTCGTGATATAAAGAATGCCATGTTGACATGTTCTAGAAATCATGAGGGTTATCAAACTGAACAGAGTCATAGAATCATAGCGTCTAGCCTGATGGAGCCTTACCGCCAAGCCAAGGACAGAAGCCATGAATGCCTTTGGATTCGCTGAGACGAGTTCATGCTGAAACTTCTACACAAATCAAGTCTCTGAAAGAAACCCAAGCCTTAGAAAATGGAAATAGGCAAAACTCCATCTACCAGTGCGAGTAGGTAGAGACAGGAAACTGTCTGTCTGTCTCAGTCTGGGTGTGGAAAAAGTTTCTCCCAAGAGAAATTAACAGCATGCCCATTAATAAATTTAAAAAAAATGCTTCCTGGAAGAAAATTGGGTCTAGTAAAAATTTCTCAGCATATATCAGTAACCAACTGCAAATGAAACAATGAAATAAAATAGCAATATACACTTATATATAAGAAAGAAAATTGATGTTTCCAAATGATTTTGATAAAGGAGAATCGTGGGCATGCCCACTTGTTAACAGCAGGAGGAAAGATTGGTATAGTTACTTTGGATATCAGCTTTACACTATTTTGCAAAACTAATATTCTTATCATAAGACTCAGCAATCATCCATGGTATTAACTACATAGGCTGACAAGTGCGTTCCACCCAGCATACATCTGTGCTATTACAGCAGCCTTTGTCATTGCCTGTAGCTGAAAACAGTGAAGATTCTTTTCTACAGGTAAAAGAATAAGCAAACCTGACTATATACTTACAACAGAATATTATCCATCAATAAAAATAAATAACCTATCATAGTTCAGTAGGTTAGTTCTGATGGGCATTTTGTAGCTTTTGGCTATATTGCTAATTTTAAGTATTGTCCTATGTTATGGTGTTGAGATGTCTGGTCAAACACCAGTAGGACAGTACTGGAAGGAATTTGTTTTTAATTCACATTTAAATTGATAGACTTTGAGCAAAGCATATTAGTTTCTACCATGTGGTAGGATTTCATCAGACCAATTGATAGATTGATAAGAAAAGACTGAAGTACCTCAGAAGAACTACCTTCATAACTCTAAGCTCCAAATATTCTTAATAATTCACACTACCACTGTTTTAGTTATTACTGCTGTGATGAAACACCATGACCAAGAGCAAGTTGGGAGAGAACAAATTTATTTGACTTACACTTCTATGTAACTATAGTCTATACTTCCTTATCATTGAGGGAAGCCAGGAAAGGAACTCAAACGGGGCAGTGAGGTGGAAAATTCTCGTATCTTTGTGGAGACTCAGTTGTATCATGGGAGGTTTTTCTGGAAGATGTTTCAGGAGAGGATGTTTTGCTGAGGCAGACACTTGAGAAGATGTGTGATGCTTGGAAAAAGTATAAGTATAACCCAACAGACAGTGGACAATGCTCTTACATTGGTTCAACTTACAATGATCTGCTGATCTTTGCTGATCTTCACTTGTTGTGACTTTGTAGAGAGAGAGAAAAAAAAAAACAGCAAAGAAATTCTCATGGTGTTCCAGCTGTTTCTTGCAGATTCATGCCAATTGGACAGAGCCTTGTAATTTCTTCTGAATCAAGCCTGTGCTACTGATTCATGTTTGGTGTTTGCCGATTGGACTGGACTGCTGATAGACTGACAACGAAGATTTGTATTGTCCCAAAGATCTACTTCTAAATAAGTCTACATCCCTCTTGTCCTATTAACCATCTTTCCCCCCAAAGTTTGCTCAGTGGGCTAGAAAAGAGGCATTTAAGAACCCTTATTAAAGCAGGTTTTGAAAAATCTCAGCCTACAGGGCAGGAACCAGGAAGCAAGAGCTGATATTGAGGTGGCCATGGAGGACTGCTGATTAATGGCGTGCTTTTCATTGTTTGCTCATCCTGCTTTCTTATAGAATCCAGGAAGACCACCCTAGAAATGACAACACCCACAATGCATTGGGCCTTCTTACATCAATTGATAAGTAAGAGCATATCCAAGACTGTTACTACAGCCAGATCTTATGGAGACATTTTCCCAATTGAGGTTCTCTTCTCTCAGATGACTCTAGCCTGTGTTGACATAGGTCTCGTCAGCACAATTGACCTCTTACCAAATTGACATACAAGCATATTACTGTTAAGCCAGAACCTATCCTTTCTTGTTCATCCACAAGATGATGCATTAATATCAACATTACAGTACAAAGATTACAAAATTTAAAATTTCCACCATCTTTAATGTCAAACACTTTTAAAAATGTCTCCTCCTAGCCAGTCGCCTTTAAAGCCCAAAGTCTATAAAACTCCAAAATATCTTTTAAAAGATTAGTCTTTCCACTGTCAGGACACATAAAAGAAAAAGTAAATTCAATTGAATACCTTTTTACTTCAAGGTAAATGGCACCACATACTGATTCATTGATAGTAAGATGTCACATATGCACTCGGTATGTCTCTTTGCTGAACTGTCCTCACTACTGCATTCTCTCTAGGTGACTCCTGCTCAGATGCACTGACTCCCTAGGCAGATATGGAGACTCCTCTCATTTTTACATGTGTTCTTAGATCAATTTTCCCTCCCACGATCTCATCTAGAGTCTGAAAATTTGAAAATAGAACAAAACGTAAGGTGGGAGCATTCAGTTCTCAACAGTTATCTGAATATCATGGCTTTATTCTATATAGTGACTCTGCTGGGACTTTACCAAGATCAACAGGATGGAGAAGATTCCACATTTCCTCTAGAAGATATGAATAAGTGATTTTAGCTCTCGAGAACATTCTTAGTCCAAGAGGACAAGGTCTCTGCACTCTACAACATATATTTGATTTACTGTACATTCCTAAATAAAATATATAGCTTTGTAATCAGATTTCAATTTAATTTAGAATATAGTCTTTTCATCTAAAGTTTTAGGACACCATAGACAAATCATACTTAAATTAGTTTATTTTGAATGATCTACTTCTTTCTTACAGAAAAGAAAATGGAGGAAAAAGTGAAATTTGAGTGGCCTTGTAAATATTTGTGACAAATTCCCTTGGATTTTATTTACAGATAACTTTAAAGGATATCTTAAGTATTATGGGGAATATCAACACAATATTGATGATGTTTAGGTTATATAAATGACTTATGACATGATTAAACTTGTCAGATTGAATTAACTATATCTATCTAGACATTGTATTTCAACACAAATCATAAATGAAATACATTGTCTTCTACATTGAATCAAATGATGCACAGATAACATGAAAAAGAGAAATGTAATAAGAAACAAAACTCTGTCTGAAGCTCAAATAGCAGACTGAGAGTGGCCATATTTTTCTTTCTTACAATCACAACTCTGTTTGACACCTATTCCCCATAACCACTCTCCAAAACTTCATGGCTTGAGTGGGCTCAGATTTTTCACACCTTGACTCACACTGGAGCAGGTGTGAGAGAAAGAATAGAAGACAGGAGTGTGGCTAAACCAAGCTCAATTTCTCATGGCAGCTTTGAGGAGCATAGAAGTCAAGCTTGTTCAATAATTCAACCCACCTTTCCCTTTCCAATTAAAAATACATTGCACAGCCAGTGCCTTCCCTGCATCTGAGCAGATTACTATTGCAAAGAAAAGCAACACTGAATAAAACGTTAAGTCAAGCACAAAACCCATGGAGAAATCAATATCTTATTATTATTATTATTATTGTGAAACACCGCCCAGGGAACACTCCAAAGAGACCTTAAAATGGTGATGATTACCCACTTCTTTACCCTTAGAGATGACATCTATCTATCAACCTGATCTTCTCATTTTGTTCTCAAAATCAGTTTGTGAATATATGCGAGAATGTGTTTCGAATAAGATTGTATGTTTCTGCTCTGCAATAGAAGGGATACTCCTTCTCTTCCTTTACTTATTTTAGATATTTAAGTTACAAAGCCACTAAATGAAGGAAACTTAGCACTTAGTGCCAACACTGTAAAAGCAATAACCATATTACACACACACACACACACACACACACACACACATATATATATATATGAAAACTAGTTTAAGTCTCTAACAGGAAAAGAATATCCCTGGAAACTTGTGGTACAGAAGATCTTAGCTCTTCATTTTACTCTAAAATTTGTTGATTTTTATATTTGGATTTTTGTGCTCACTAAATCTTAAAAGGGTATAATGGTTTCTTTTGTATTCATAAAAAAGATTGTGTGTATGTATGTGTGTGTGTGTGTGTTTGCACATACGCATGTGTGCACACAGAGTTGGTTGTTTTATTGTTTGTTGTTTCTAAACAGACTATACTTGAGGTAGAAGATTCTCTGTATTATAAAAAACCAAAGATACAGATTTAACGTGGCAAAACCATCTGAATGCTTCACTATTTTGAAAACTTAAATAGTATGACAAACCTTTGAAATAATTAAATCTTATTTTAAAGCAGGAGATGCTGACTCAGTCAATGCTTTAAGCACAGGGTAATTATATAGTTTTGCCTGATGTCTAAAACAAGGTGCACATACATATTTAATTTTCTCTTCTCATGTGCACAGGGCTCAATGTACAACCAGTGGAGGACTCTAAGGACATATTAAAAACTTGACATATAGTCTGAAATGAGAGGAAAGCCAGGGGACTCTTAACTATAAAAACAGAGGAAAGAGTAAGGCAGATATCTAAACAGTTAACCAAAGAGCAATAATTGACCATTTAGTTCTAAGTATGCTATACCCATGAGGATAGAGGTTTGTTACCAGGGTAAGTTGTGTGTATGTGCATATAAATGTGTTTATACGCTGATATGAGTGCATGAAAATGAATAACGCACTCTTTTCATCTGTCAAACAGATAATCCCCCTGAAATCTCAGCTATGGAACAATTCGGCACTTTTGTTTGTCGATGACTTTTGTTGTCCCTTATTGTCAAGAACACTTCTGACATGAATGTTCCTGAGGAATCTCCTCCCCAAGAGCCTGAGGAGAATATTCAGATCAGAGCTGGCAATGCAGATTGAAGTCACCTTCCTGGCAAAGGTCAAATCCTGGAATTTATTTATTTATTGTTTTTGAGCATCTGGGGTTTGAACTCAAGGCCTTGGCATGCTGAGCAAGCATTACTGAGGTGCCCTCAGCTCCAGCCACTGGAATGAGAGCCAGTCTCTTCATCTGCTCAGTCTCTTACAGTAAAAAGTCAAATATAGTGTCAAGTTGTATATTGTAATGTAATTTAAAATAGAGACTCTAAATTTTTAATTTATTTTTAATTTATTTTTAATTTTTTTCCCCTATGCAGATACCAGATGCTTATACAAAGAGTGCTTGAACATAGCCCCTCGTATTTTTAAAACTCCAAATCAAGGCAGATGATTGGAACCCAGGAAAGGTTGAAGACAGCAGCGGCTTTTTCATTAACATTAAGGAAAGTGAGGCTTTGCTTCTCTAATTAGTTTGTATCTCTGGCTTCTGTCCCCAGACTAATGGAAGTAGGGATTCAGAAGCCAGCTAGTGGAATGGATTTGTTCGTTTGTTCATGTCACCAGGCCAAGGGAAACTCAAAAGATTAAGTGCTAAGGAGCTATGGTTAGGTAATTCAGAAGGTGCGGTTGTTGCTCTGTCAGTTGGCCGATATGAAGCTCCCTCGGTGCCGTGGGCCCTTTAGAGGACCATAAATGTCTGTGTGGGTCAGCTTGCAACCCAAGGAGAAGTGTGAAAACGGAGCCTGGCCTCTCCCTCCATTTAGACTCTGTAAAGGGGCTTTTGACATACTCCCTTGGGTGTGTGGTTTCTCTAGCTAGGACTGACCACTGAATGTTTCTTTGTAGATGTTCAGGAGGGGGAAAAAAAAAGATACATCTATAGACTCACACCCCACCCTGTGGTTCTAGAGGGCTGAAAGCTTTCAGTGGGTTAGAATGAGTTTCTTGCCTGTAATAGTTAACATTTTCCCTCTTTAAAGTCACCTCTCTTGTTCATACCCTGAAAGGGTCTTTATTGTGGAACTTATATGACTATATAAAAAAAAAAAATTCTGTTTAAAGGAAAATCTTCTCACTTGTTCTCAAGTTATCCTGGTAGGCTCGGTCCCCATCTTCATGGCAAGACTTCTCTATTATGTCTCAACTTGTTATTTATATCAAATCTCTATTATTGTTCAAACGGGAAACAATTCAGTTTTAACTTCGGATGCAATGTTGGTTTGTTTGTTTTTTCTACCTTAAAGAACTGATCAGAGAAATTAAGGCAGATGTTACAGTTACTACCGAAACTATAGTAAAATAATACAGTGAAATGGGGCAGAGAAAGGGGTAAGGATATTTCTGGGGTGTGGCTGTTGGTTTTGAGTCTCCCATTAGAGCGTGCGTCCTTTCCAAACACTTACGTCATAACGCGTGAGCACATATTAATCACTTGACTTCCAGTTAATAAAAGGTTCCACACACCGTTTAATATCTTATTACTTCTTTACAGAGATGTCTTTCAAAGGCTAAAAAAAAAAAAGGATGGTGATTAAATTTTCAGAGTTAATGGGTTTAATCTCTCCCCTTTGCCGCTATTTATTTAGTCTACCTATTAAACCCAATTATACCATCTCATCGTTCATTGTAGAGGCCAGGGATTTCTTCCCCGTTGCTCCTCCTTTTATTCGAGTAAACAACCTTACAGCATATTTTCCTACAACAGCGAATTTCCTTAAAACGATTTGTCATCTCGTAAATAGACCGCAGCAGCCCCCTTGCCATCAGCCAGTAAGAGCTTTGTCCTATTAATTACGAGAAAGGGTAATGTTCATGAAACCCGATTGTATTGGTTACTCTTCTTTTGCTGTAATGAGATACCATGGCCAAAGGCAACTAATGAAATAGAGTCAAATTTGGCTTATAGTCCAGAGGCATAAGAGCCCATCCAAGCAGTGGGGCATGGGGGAAGGAAGCAAGCATGCTGGGAGGCACCAGAAACTGGGCGTTCCCATCTTCAAGCGAAGGGGCAAAGCAGAGAAAGTGAACAGGTGTGTGGGGGTGGAGCTGGGGGGAGGGGAGGCTGAGACTGTAAACACCCAAAGCCTTCCCCCAGGGATGCATACCCTGAAGCAAAGGCTTCTTAAAACAGTGCCATCAGCAAGGACCACTTGTTCAAATATCCCAGCCCAGGGCCTGCATTTCTCATTCAAACACCAGTGCTTCAGGGGACAAGCTTGAAGAAAGGTCTTCAGCCTCCAGTTGAGAATGCCTTGTGCTTTGTTGTACACAGTGGATAGTTTACTGAGAAGGGCTCTGACACGGAAGGTTTGAACATTACCTTTCCAAAATTCATATGTTTTCAGGATACTAATACTGGGAAACTTTCACTAAGTGAGAAGATCATAGCTGAGGGCTCCTTTCTCTTGAACAGAATTGAACTCTTCCCAAAGAGACTTCTCAGAGCTAGTTTGATCTGCTACTTTTATGCCATTCATAGGCAAGGGGGGGGGGGGGCGGGGGGGGCTATTCCTTCAAGGATACAGAAGGATCGAATATTAACTCTGAGAGCTGGATCTGCTGGGCCAGGAGACTGGACTTTACATCCTCCTGTTGCTTCTCCTAAGCTTCACTTGACAAGAACTTGACTTGGCACAACTCCCAAGAGGGCTCTTTCTCAGAGAGAAGCCTCACAGTTCAGACATTGTCCTGGACTAAATGGTCACATTTGCTCTTCCCCCAAACCCCCAATGAATCAGTGATCAGAATGTTCTGGTTTCTTCTCATATCAGTACAGAGTTGCACTTACAGCTCATCTCTTCTTTGCTAGCCTAGGCAAGGTACCAGCGCATCCCAAGGCACCAGAAAAGCTTCCAGTTCTCTATAGCTCCATTCTCAAATCAGTGCAGACAAGGATCTTTTGCCTAGCACTCTCATTGAATACTGAGAACTCTCTGTCGCAGCTGTCTATCTAGAAAATATCTGACAGCTGTTACTTTCAACACACTAAAACATTACAGTCCTTCGGTGTGGTGAACATTTTAGGCCAGTCTCCTGTCTCTAGCAGATAGGATCATGTGATGCTGTAGAACAGGGGACCCACTGCTGCTAGATGGTTGAGTGTATTTATCCCCCCACACACACACAAACACACACATTTCTTCTGAAGATGAACAAATAGAAACTATTATAAAAATGTGAGGGAAGAATTGGGAAATTGGGGGGTTCCTGTGAGGAGTGGGAGGTAGGCTTTGGTGATTTGTGGTAGAGTATAAAGTTGGGGGTTCCTGGACATGGGTAGAAAAAGAAATCCCTGGGTATTTGTATGGAAGAAAGAAGATAGGAGTATTTGGGTGGAGTTAAGAGACAGATTTGGAAGCTCCTGGCGAAGTAGGAGAGAGAAGTTGGGGTCTTGGGAGAGTGGGGGGTATATATCAGTGTGCATTTGATCAGGATGATTGGTTACACATTGTTTACAATACAAAACTATCAGAGAATAAATAAAATATATGCTGTTAAAACAGATAGAAATGAAATACAGAAAATATTTCTGGGTGGTAACATGCTGAGGTCCAGATGGAAATTTAGCTTTAATTTGGCTCGCACTGCTCCAGTCAGTGCACATTTTCAACTATTTATTTTCATACTGAGTCTCTCCTAGTAAGGTGGGTATCGAATGGAAATTTTTTTTTCTGAAAGTGGCATTTCAAATAATAACAATAATAATAAAATCCTGGATCAGAAACAAGTTTTCCATTAGATGCATAAGGAAGCAGCACAGGGCGTTTGGACAGGCCTATATTTTCTTACTAATTTAATCAGTGCGAGTATATGACATCTTTCCATTTCTTTATTAAAAGTTTGTTTTTCTATCCCTTTAAATGGTTGCTTCCAACCTGGAGTCACTGGTTGCTCTGGTACTCAAGAACAAATGGCATCCATTTAATTTGTACCATGGGAGAAGGAAAGCTGGGGTCTGAGAGGTGGGTTTTCTCCGTGCCATGGTTCCATATATAGAAAATTGATTTTCCAACCATACCAAGTGATAAAGTCCATCTTTGATATACGCCTGTCTCACTGCTTTCCAGGTCTTAAGGCATCTGATCTCAGGTCAACTCCCCTTGGAGTGTAATTCAGAACACAGTCCCTTCCCTTTAGAGGTCTCATGCCACGGGGCATGGGTATGTTTACTTTGGCTAAGACAGACCTTATGAAAGAAATTATTCTGCTGCCTAACTGAGAAGGCTGGGCATGGGGTATAGAGAAATGGAGCCTCTCCCAGTGGCCCTTTGCCTGGAATTTGTCCTAAGAGCATGAAACTGAGTCAGATTTGTAGCAGACAGATGTGGGTAATATATGCACCACCTTTCCATCCTGGTGTCTGTTTGCATGGGAATGAAGGACGGCTGGCCTGAAGTGATGCTCTAGTTGTGGATGTTTCAAAAGATTTGGTCCTTGTTTGACTAGGGAAATCTACTGTGGGGGCACTTAGACAAACTCAAAGGAACTCCTGTGATGGTAGAGCAAGTTTCTGAGAATAATGAGCTAAGAAGGTTTTATTATTGCTTGACAAGTGTGTTTGGCATGAACAAAGAAATCACTCAACTATGACGGCAGGGCTCACCTCTAGACCTTCACCTGTAAGATGGGTCTACTTAGCAAGTTGTGACCACCTATACACAGAGCTCTTATTACTACTAAACTCTAAAACAAGAGAGAAATAACTGAGTCTAACACCTTTAAGAGAGAAATAAAAACGGAGCGAAGAGTTGGTGGCTTTGGTTCTGATTTTGCTGTGAATGAATTTCCAGAAGCTTTTAGCAGCACTGTCAATGAGATGGGAACTGAGTGGTCGTTCTAGTGGTCTGGCTCTAACATGTTGATTTTCAGCAAACCATTAAACTTGCATATAAATGACCAGTGCGATTTTTTTTTTTTTTTTTTTTTTGCTGTAGGATCACATGGTTTTTAGTGACATGATAATTCTTCACAATGAGCCAGATTGAGCATTAAGACTGGGGAGGTAGCTCGGTATAAGAGAACTTGCTATGCAAGCAAGGAGACTCGAGCTCAGATCCTCAGCGCCCACATCAAAAGCCAAACATCAACAGCAGTGGAGAATGATCCAAGACAGTCCTGAGAGGACAGTGGCCTAGGAGAAACAGTGAATATTTCTGACTCTGTGAGGAACCCTGTCCTAAGGTGATTGGGAACAGAGAGATAGAGCAGGGCACCTGACACCCATTCTGGACTACGCTTGTGTGTTCATAGAAATACAGACTCACATACTTGAGTGGATGCAGAACATCGAGTGTCTAAACTAGCAATTTGTATATTTACTGCTGGTTTACTGTTTAGCAAAAAAAATGTTATTATTGACTCTATTTTAAAATATGTATTATTTAGCTTCCGTTCTGTAAATTAAATTCTATATAAAATCTAGGAATTGGAATAACCTCATCCTATTTCTTACTATTTCTTCTTCCAGTACATTTTATTTAAGCCCAGAACTGCTCTCACCAGAGCCTAGCCACAAGCTTAAGTCTCATATCAGAGCAGGGACTGGCCAAAATGTGGCCAGAGACTACTACTAATGTTTGAATGATCAAAAGTCAACCATGGTCTTTATTACTTTGTCCCTCTGTATTTTTAAACAGTTGAGAGAAAGGAACTCTCATCAGGACCCACCTGTAGATGAAGAAAGAGCTGCAGAAGAGATGTAAGTTAATGGTTACCCCAAAAGGGAGTATCAGTCTTCTCCAGAAATGAGCTCTCAGTGGGTTACCTAATCTCAAACAGTCAGCCCTACACATATACATACAAAAAAAACATAGAATCATGGTGTGCGTGTGCCTGTGTGTGTGTGTGTGTGTGTGTGTGTGTGTGACATTACTGATTGAAAAGAGATGGAATGAATTTGAGAAGGAGTATGTGATATGACAGCAATTGGAGTGATAAAGTTTAGGGTAAATATAGTGCGCCTGTATGAAACCCTAAGAAAAATCAAATGTAAAATAAAATAATAAAATTAAAGAAGTGTAATCGCTCATGAATGAGAAATCTATGAAGATGTTAATGGTGGAAAATAAAAGGCTTTACTGGAACTTGGTGACAGGTGCCACTCTTCTGTTTGCTTTGCCGCCAGCCGTGTCTTCTTTTGGATGCTATGACACAGCGATATAATAGTACCAGAAACTCTGTACCAAGCAAAGCTGAAAATATTTATTCAGCCATTATAGGAAAACATTGAAAATTTCTGGTCTTGAGAGAGGAAAAGAATAGTCAGTGATACGTTGCCAAAGAGTAAAAGTGGAAAAATATCAGGAAGATGAGTGTAATAGAAGAAATTATGTTGATGGAGTGCTCATAATTCTAATAATGTTAATAATATTGATCTGTAATACTGACCCCTGCTCAAGGTTTATTTCTGTTAAAAATAAACATTTATTTCTATGATTTATTTCTATGTTTATTTCTATGATAAAACTCTGCTTACAAAAATCAAGTTAGAGAAGAAAGGATGTCTTTGGCTTATAGATCCAGGTTGGAGTGTCTTATTGTGGAGAAGTCAAGACAGGAATTGAAAGTGTCATATTCACAGTTAACAACAGAGAAGGAATAAATATGTGCATGCTTGTTTGCTGCTAGCTTTCTCCTCCTTTACACCATTCAATCACCCTGCCTAGGGAATGGTGGCACCCGCAATGGGCTATGTCTTTGTAAGAAAGACTTGGGTGAAAGGAAGGCCCGTTTGTGGGGAAGTAAAACTAAAGCTTATAAAACACCCACCACTCATCTCACAGAATACAATTAAAAACACTGGATTGGTATCCTAATGACTTACAGTTATAACCATAATTCACCACAACACTCAAGCGTTATCAGAGATGCTTCTTGTCTCTCTCTCTCACTCTCTTCTTCCCTCCCCCCTCCCTCCTCCTCTCCCCTCTCCTATTTTTGGATGCCCCCTCTTCCATCTCTCCCTCCCTTTCTATGACTCTCTCTTTTGTATTTTTGGATAGGAAGTTGGTTGTGTAGGGAAGGGAGGTAGCTCTGGGATTAATCGGGGAAAGGTGAATTTGATCAAAATGCATCATACAAAATTCTCAAAGAATGAATAAAAATTGCTCTTCTTATCTCATGCGCTGGGCCTAGTATGAGTGACATGCTCACAGAGGTATGTGCAAAATATCTTGGCGATGCTAGAGGTTATGTTATGAATTAACATACAAACCTAGTTTAGTCAGTACTCTGTTTTCAATGTGTATATAGTCACTAAGTCTTTTTTGGCTATGTTTTAATATTCTATGAAACACACAAAAAAGTCATCGTAAGGTTCTTATTTCAAGATTTATATCTAAGAGTAAGTGGTCAAAAACAAATTAAAAATAAAAAATGAACCACATAATCTATATACCTTGCAAACTCCACTAACACCTAAAACCCCACTCCTTGATCCCTACATCTTGTGAAAAGGTAGCCGACAAATGTAACCACTGTCTTTCCCACCTCAGCAATCACCATCAACCCCAAATCCAAGGCAGCTGATACAATTTAGTGGTGCAGGAAGAGACGAGCATGTGCAAAAGCAAGCTCAGAAAAGTCAACTGGATTAAGGAGTGGAGACTGCAGTGATAAAGGGGACTTAGTTTTACAGCTGAGTTGGGCCAGAGGTAAGAAGGAGAATGAAGGAAGAAAAATCACCCTGGGTCTTTTTGCTTAAGTTATTTTGCAGATTTATCAAAAAACGTGCACGTGGTAGAAAATGACTTCCAGAAGCCAGCATTTCAGCTAAGCCCTGCTGTGGCGGCTGGCTCTCGTGTGCAAACATGGCCTCATGCTCTGAGGTAATGTGAGGTAACTATTTACAGTCAGAGAACACTTGACACAGTCTCTTGCAGGATGCCTCAGCCAGAGCTGAGCTTGCAGGATGCTCCTGAATCCTCTACTCTGGTTAGATACTTGGGAAATGAACACATCTTGTCATGTATATTCACATTTAGGTTAAGCCATTTCTACTGAGTAAAAGGCAATAGACACACACAAAAATACATATATCTTGACATACACACAAACTACATGTGTACATCCACACAAACACAAAGACATGCATACACATATGTACATGCATACACATATACACATATACATAAAAACACAGATACGTATTCAGGTAAAAGCATGCATATGCACACTAGCATAAATACATGCACATACATACATATACATACACACATGCAAATACATACACACATGCAAATACATACACACAAGCATACAGACTCAAACAAGCACCTAAACACATATACAAATACACACATGCACATATATAGATACACATATATACATGTATACACACATATACCCCCCACACATACCCCTACACCTACACACATATACACATACAGACACACAAACATGCCGACACATGGGCAAAGCAAACTCTATGTAATTTTGCGATTTAGCCTAACAGATTTAGGAGAGTACTGAGACATGGAAGGATGAGCTTCTAATCTATATTCATAGAACAAGTCAGGCAAGATTTGTGATATAAAATATATATCTGGTAGGCCATTGAGATGACTCGGTAGTTAAGAGCACTGGCCGCTGACCTGGTTCAATTCCCACGACCCAAATGATGGCTTATATCGTCTGTAATGCTAGGTCCAGGGTATCCAACATAATCTCCTGGGCCCCTGGATATTAGGTACACAAACACATGCATCTTCAATAAGGTGTAGTTAGTTAAACACACAGATAATATAGTCTATCTAATTGTTTTAAAATAGTCAAAAGCCCACCCATGCTGTAGAAAAAAAATGAGAGTATGAAGGGAGGAAAAAAATATATGTGTTAGCATTCTGTCAAAACTCCACCCCACAGTTACCCGGCAACAGCCAGGTATTCTCCTCTCCACAGTTACCTGGCAGCAGCCAGGTAGGCTTAACCCAAGGTAAAAGGGGCTGCTTGTCCCTTCTTTTTCTCTTGTCCTCTTGGGCTCTTCCCTTCCCCACTCCCTTCCCTATTACCTTCCTCCATGGACGTGTTTATGACCAGCCTCTATAGAGATATGGGGGAAGGGGATGTCTCAGCGAGGAATCAGAGCAGGGGCAAGAAAGGCAAGAGAGGAACAAGACTGTGGGGTGGAGTTTAGACAGAATGCTAACAATGTGGGTAATTAAAAATCCATCAACTCTAAGATCAACTGTGCTCATGGAGAGAAAATAATGTAAATATATAAAACATAAGGTATTTATCTTTTTTGTTTATACGTTGATATATTCAGGAGCAAACAAACATATTATTTAAAAAACGAAAACCGTTTTGGAGAGATGGTGGCTCCTTGGTTAAGAGAACTTGCAGCTCCTGCAGAACACCAAATGTCCACCATCTGTACTAACCCAGAACTCCAACCCCACAAGATCTACACCTCTGCCCTCCGTGGAACCTATATGCAAGTGCGCACCGCCCTCCCTCTTTCTTTCCTCCCTTTCTCTTCCTCTCTCTCACATACACACAGTAAGTATTAGATTAAAAATATCAGTATTAGAAAAGGAAAACAGAAACGATCACTGCACATTAAGCAATAAAGTGCATTCAAAAATTTTTCTCTAACTGAAGGATTCCAAAGGGGAGGTTTAAGGACGGGATCCAGCAAAGATCATCTGGGATTCTCTGCTTGCTTTCAATATGAACCTTTAAAATGTATGCAGAGTATGCTTCTTTACATTGTAGGTAACTCTAAGTGGGGGCCAGTAGACATAAGAACAATAAAAGTGAAAGAATAGGGGGTGTGCTTTTGATGGATATCCAGATTCTGTTTGGAACTCCAGTAATGTCAGACATCTTGATCAAGCCTGGTATTACAAGTGTGATTATTAGTCTAAGACTTGTAAGTCTGACTATATCTCAATAGACTCTAGCTACCACAGTATTTGCGTCTAGAAAGTAATTCAATAAAATGCAAGACAAGCTGATGTTACCCCATCTACACCATCTATAATGATGGTAAAATAGCAACACACTATACATTAATATCACCTGCATTTTCAAGAGAGAGAGAGAGAGAGAGAGAGAGAGAGAGAGAGAGAGAGAGAGATATGTTTAGCCAAGGCAGCAACGTCTGTAGCATAATTAGATGTATAATAAGTTCATTGACATTTTATCTGGTGAGGTAAATGTAATGAAAAATGGAAGTGTGTTTGAAAATAAATGTATTTAGGTCACTGGAGGGAAAATCCCTTCTTAATAAACTCATACTTTCAAATAATCTGAATCTCAGCATATTGAAACAAACTCCAGGGACTTTGCAAAACTAGATCTTTGTGTTATGAAACAGTATAGGAGCACTCTGGTAAAATAAATTTTATTTTTAATATGTAGCTTAAGAGTCAATGACACAACTTTACAAAATAGAAACTGGAGAACGATCCTTGTTGAGTATGTGTTTTGAAGCCCATGTCATAAATAGGTAAGGAAAATGGCCCTGAGTTGTGAAAATCATTTTGTCCATTTCAACCAGGAGAACGTTCTGAAAAATGATAAACTGGTGTTAAGAGTTTGATTGCACAATGGCTGGGCTCTGGGGGGCAGCTCCTGTGCTGCCACTGTGGTTTCTGCTGATATAAATTTGATATTTTACAAATGCAGACTATGAACTAGATTCCTAACATGTGTTCGGGGCGCTTACAGTATTCTGAAATGAGAAACAGCACAGACTCAGAAGGCTTCTTGGCGGCGTGCTTAATGCAGTAGATCTGGAATACGTTAAGTGTTATTATGGAAATAATTGAATCATTTCACACAGTTTCACGCAGCGAGTTTTGCATGTTAAGCGCAGGCTCCCTCCTCCTGTGACGGAAGACTTTAGAGGGCCAATACACAAACATTTCCTTTAGAATCCGGAACGCGGATGTGGGCTCCCTTTTTAGGAATCAATGTTAGCTAAACTTTGGAGGTATTTCAGACTTAATTTTGCCAACAACCATCTGTCACCAAAAATTTACCAAGAGAGGTTTTTGTAAAAATGAATCCTTGGGTAAGCAATGTTCATAATTTAAAAATGACCTTCTCCTCTGAGTGTGTTCACCCTCTGTTCCTACACTCCTGTCTTTCTGGTAGATGTTTCCTGTTCAACTTACAGTTTTGCAGTGGTAAGCTATATATATTTAATAATTTAAACATCAATCTTGAGCTCGGGAGACAGCTTAGTTGGTAAAGTGTTTTGAGAACAATCAGGAGGTCCTGAGTTTAGATGTCCAGAATCTATGTTAATGAAATAAATCCAAGGCATAGTGGTACCTTCGTGTAAGCTGAGTATGAGAAAGGCAGAAGCATCCATGGTGCTCACAGGCTACCTACTGTGGTTATATTAGTGGGCTTCAGGCTCAGTGAAACACTCTGTTTCAAAACATACATTTACATTAATAGAGGAAGATTCCCAATGCAAGCATATACCACACACACAATCATGCACGCACGCACGCACACATCACATCACAAAACACCCATAGATCATGCTTTAATGTTTCATTCTAGTGTCTATTTTTCCTGCTTTGGTTTAAACACACTGGAAGCTTCTTAATTCCCATGGAGAACTGAGAAGTGATTGGTAATCTGTATTGAGCATCGACTTATTTTTCACCCAAAGTGACAATAAGTGTCTACTTGGGTCAGTGGTAGCTACTGATTGATTTAGAACATGAGGCTATTCAATTATAATTTGGGTTATTATTCCGTATTACTTTGAAGGTTTTTCTGGTGATTGGACAATGCTGTTACTTGAAAATCATTTGGAAAGTACTCAGTGTTTGACTCACTACTGACGCGATAAACAGTGCACTTATTCATTGGAAAGAGACTGGTACTATCAAAGGATGGGGAGGACTTAGCTGTGTCCCATAGACAGGTCTTAGATGTGGTGGCTGTAAAAATGAAGTTTTCAGAGGAATCTGTTAGAAGTGGAATTCACAGGTCTCACTGGAGATCTATGTGAGAGAGACCTGGGAATAAGGCTTATCGCTCTTCCTGCTAACATACCCTCCAATATTCTGAAGCATGATTAAATCTGAGAATCCTTCCTGTGTGAAAAGCTGTACCTTCCATCTCTGCTAATCTGAGATTCAATACCTTGACAAGATCTGTGAACTTAGTAAATTGTCTGCGATTGATTGGAGGCGATCGTTAAGCACTTCAAAGAGGCTAGTGGTGTAGAATTTTCCCAGTTCATTCTGCTTTATATATCCTAGTTCCTTTATCAGAATATATGAATGGGTCTGCAAGCATTGACTCCCTCCCCTCTCTCTCCAAAGAATAGAAATAAAGATACCTTAATTGGAGGCATAGCTCAGTGGCAAAGAGTGTGTATGATGTTTTATTCTCGCAAAAGACCAGAGTTTGGTTCCCATCACTCATACCAGGCAGTTTACGAACCATGGTAACTCTGGCTCTAAGAGATCAGTGCCCTCTTCTGGGCTATGAAGGCAGCATACTCTCACAAAAAAATTATATATATATATATGTATATGTATATATATGCATATACATATATGTATACACACACACATATATATAAATTTTATTGAATATTTTCTTTATTTACATTTCAAATGCAATCCAGAAACCCCTATCCCATCCTCCCTCCCCCTGCCTCTATGAGAGTGCTCCCCCACCCACCCACCCACCCACTCCCACCTTCCTGTCCTGGCATTCCCCTACACTGGGGCATCAAACCCCCACAGAACCAAGGGCAGCTCCTCCCACTGATGTCCAATAAATCTTTAGAAAAATCACTGTAGTGAGAATTTTGGTTTCTTTAAAAACAAAGAAATATTATAAGAATCTGTTTTCATTTTAATCCAAGGTGTGGTATATGGGGCTGCTTCAGATTCACCACAGAACCTGACTATGATTTTGCCTTTTGCTTTAGTAGGGGCATGAATTTGCCAGCTAAAGGTAGTTTCTGGGAGTGTGTGAATTTTGGAATTCTGGGGGATTTCCAGAGGATATTTCAATGCTAGAGGTCTGATAAATGAGGCAGTTGGCCAGTTGGTGGTTGGATCCTGTCGTTTGCCTTGGGTTGTGGTTTGTCAAATAGTCATGTGCGTAGAGACGAAAAGAAGAAAATAGATACCCCGATGGCAAAGATCAAATTTGCTCCAAGGAAGTCAATCCTCAGGAAGTAGTCTAATAATATGTTTTTTCCTTTACCCTGTATCCTTCTTTCTCTCCTACCTAGTGTTCAAGGGTTGAAAAGGTAGAGAGGGGGTGGAAGGAAAATAACTCACAGTGTAGCCAACAGTCTGGTTACAAGCTATCTTTGTTTTTTCATTTTCACTAAGAAAGTATCTTAAGACATACAAATTCCAGGGCTGAAGAGTTGTCTCCGTACTTAAGAGCCTTGTTGTTCTTAAAGACCAGGGTTGGTTACCAGCAGTCACTCACAACCATCTGTTTTTGAATTTGCAGGGGATCTTATGCCTTCTTCTTACCTCTGTGGGCACTTTTTTGCACATGGCATATATATATGTATGTGTATGCATATGTATATATTCAGGCAAAACATATATATATATATATACATATATAAATACACACATATACACATATATATACATGTGTATATGTATACATTAAGACATACATTAAGTTATGTATATATATATATATACACATTCAAGTGAAACATATATAATTAATAAACATAATAATTTAAAAGAGAAATAGAAGTTTCATTTTACAATTAATATATGGATATTGTCTGAGATCCTCAAAATGTTTAAATGGTTTAAAAATGCAACAAATGAGGCTGGTTTGTTATTTTATGGCCATGTTGAACACCTAAAGGTAGAAATAGCTTATTTTCATAAACTTGATATTATTTACACAGTCAACTATTGCATATAAATACATGGCTCAGATTAAAGCCTAAAGTACCTCCACTTAGAGATTCTAAAACACAAAGCATTGTGCAAAGTCCATCTAGGGCTGTCTATGCCTCTATCTGGTTATTATGAATACTTTGTAATGTTTCAAAGAGTGTGAGCAGGAGATGAGACTTCCACCTAAATGACATACATTTTTGGTCTTAGTTTCCAGAGTAACATGGCAGGCTTGATTTTTAACTTTTTTATATTGCAGCAAAACAAATCTTGCAGTGTTCTTGGTGAAACACATACACAAAACCATGTTGGCATAATGCCTGACATATAGTACTTAGAAGTATTTAGAAGTACTAGCTAACATTTGTCTGAGTTGACACAGGATGCCTTTCCTAAGAGAATATCCTCATTTCATTTTGTTTGCTTGATTCCTGTGCTCAAAATTTACCCTGGAAACACAGTGTAAAGTCTCCTTTCCAACGAGTTTGCAATAAATCATGAACCTTCATTGCAATGATATGTGTTTACTTTAATGTTCGCTTTAGAAAAAAAAAAAGCCTCTCCCTACACATTTCTATTAATGAGCCTTTTCAGTAGTTATGAGTCTGAACTGTGCTCTTCTGAAGAAGTGTTCTCATAAATTAATGTTAATTGATGTCCAGTTTTTGGAAAATGTTAGCACACATTATTTATGGCATGTTCCGTTCGTGTGGCAGCCTCTTAATGTGAAAGAAGAGAGAGTTTTCAAAGGAGTTTAAAATGGTGTTTCTTTTGCTTGCGAAATGGTGAAAGCCATGGCCTTTGTGTGTTTGGCAAGCCCTCAGCAATATTTCTCGTTGAAGAAGTGGAAAGGATCTGAAGTCATCAGACAGAGAACCATTTGGAGCACCATGATTCTGATTCTCTGTGTTCACTTTGAGCCTTCACTGGCTTCCGGTTTTGTTCACCTAACTGATAGAGGCACATTCCCTCAACTCTAATAAGAATCTCTCATATTGAAAATGTAGCAACATATCGGAAAGCTGGCCATCACTTCTACTCTGAAGTTATGAGAACGATACATCTCAGAACAGCAGTTATTATGAAAACGCATAACAACAAATGCTGGTACGTTGTGGACAGAAGTTACCTTATACACTGTGGTTGGAATGCAAATGGATCCAGCCACTATAGAAGACAATATGGAGCTTGCTCAGAAACTGAAAATAGATCTATCATATTAATAGATCTATCATATCTTGCTTCACCACTGCTACATATGCAACCAAAGGTCTCCAATATCAAAGAAACACTTCCACATCCGTTTTTAGGACATGTAGGAGGAGCTAAGGTGGGAGGAGTAAGGAGAGGAAGAGGAAAAGGAAGAGGAGGAGTGAGGTGGGGTGGGGGGAGAGAGATGTAGCGCCATGATGACCATGCGTGTACCGAGAGCAGTCCTGGGTAACAACTTATCTAGGTTAGTTAATTGGGAAACATCTATAATTATGTAGGCATATTGTTACTGAGCATTACCAAATATATAAAGCCTTTGATTAATATTTAAGCATTAGAGTCTCATTTCCTACCAGGCCCACGTGGATAGTGGGATGGTCTGGGCACGGCCCCGCTTTGTGGAGACAGCGTGAAAGATTGACAGAGCCATCTCCCACTCTGGTGTCTTGTGGGTGGCAGAGCAGGTGTTTCTGGCTGGCCATTTCTAGTTGTGGCGCACATGGCCTCGGGCCGCTTCCAGCTGCAGAGTGCTTGGCTTCAGGCCGATGTGCATGGTGGCCTGAGCTAAGCAGAGCCGCCGCCACATAGATAGTTGGCCCGTCCAGCGGCCTTCATTTAAATATCTAACTCATCAAGGACATTTCTATTTATAACTGTTATGCTATGAAACCAACCATTAACAGAGGAATGGATAAAGAAGGTGTGGGTTACATATATGACAGAGTTATTTTTAGCCAGAATGAAGCGCAACGTCATGTTATTTGTAGGGATGTGGATGCAATTGGAGATGCTCATATTAAACAAACTCAGTCAATCTCAGAAATATGAATATTATGTTTTCTTTCACTTATGGTTCATAGATTTCATACAGATACATAAAATCTTTAATTGCATATATGGCATGAAAATAGAACTGTGACTCTGGGGATGGAGAGATGTCTCAGTGGGTAAAAGCATTGGCTGCTCTTCCAGAGGTCCTGAGTTCAATTCCCAGCAACCACATGGTGGTTCATAACCATCTGTATGGGGATCTGATGCCCTCTTTTGGTGTGTCTGAAGACAGCTATAACTCATATAAGTAAAATCTACAAATAAAAAGAAGTGTGACTCTGTAATGGTACAAAGGGACAAGCAGTGTGGGAAATGGGTACTTAGGGAGGACACGAGGTATGTATATATTTGATGGACATATGTAATTATACACACTATTGGGAAAAATCAAATCAAATCATTTTTACAGAGCAGCACACCAATAATTCCTTTCGTTTGTTTGTTGTGTTGGTTTGGTTTGTTCGTTGTTTGTTTTTTAATTTTTATCACCTGCTTGCACATTACTATGATCTCCTTATACAGAAGGATAACCATGGCTGTATTTCTCTGGGAGAAGATGCTTGTAAGTGAGAGAATGAATGACAGTGCCGCTGTTGAGTGGATATTAGCAGTCACTCATCTTACCCAGGAGTGTTATCTTTCCGGTAGGACACAGTTTGGGCTGCACTCACTTTGTGCACAGCCCTGTCACAATGACAACCTTCTGACCTTCTAAGGCTCCTTCAAAGGTCCCATCCCTGGGTTGTTCCTTCTGTTGGTTGAACCATTTAAGAATTTTGTGTCACATTCCACGTCTGTTTGTTCAGTACACAAAGGCACTTTTATTGAGTTGTTTATGTAGATTTGATATAAATGAGATGCAGTTATTACAACTCCCTGACAGAGTCTCAAGCCCCCTGTGAGTTGGTATGTAAATAATTTTTTGATGTATGTTATTTCCTCATCTTTGTCACATTATCTAAATATATATTTGAAACATAACAATGGTTTTAATGTAAACATCCTTTGTTATGCTTATTTATTCATATGTATGCACAAGCCTGCCCATATGTGGTAGTCAGAGGACAACTTTCTTGAGTTAGTCTTCTCTTTCTACTGTGAGGATCCCTGGGATTGAATTTGATCTTTAGGGTTGGTGGCACCAAGTCCGCTTCTTAGTAAAGGGATGTAGTCAAAGGATGGGTCCTAAAATGTTTCCATGCCTCTGGTCTTTTATCTCCAGGGTTTTGATTTCCCCTTTCACCTTTATGACTAGCCATGTGAATGAAATTTAGTCATGTCAAATCCCGGTCCACTGCACTTGAACAGCAAGCAAGCGAAAGTGACCACATCAGTGTTATGTTGCTAATAAATATTAGAGTCTGACGTAGGTTGAGGTTTTCCCTGACTGCTTTGGGAACTATTGAAGTTCCAGAAAACATTCTTTACTGAATCCTTTGACTGACCCACTGTATATTCTGCACTAAGCCTGACCGTGCAGACTATTGAAGGCACTATTAAATAACATCGATAGAGCTTGAAGCAGATATCTGGAGCTACAACCGTGCATAAAGAAAACACATACGTCTACAGAAATTCTCCATCATTTAGAAAGTAATGAACACTGGCAAAGATAATAAATACATAAAAATCCCTAACAATTCGTGATGACTATGTGAAAGGGAATAATATCCTGATGTGCTCTGAAGAGCTTCAGAAAAAATTTACATCAAAAACATCAGTGAGGCTGGGAATGAGAATTTAAAAAAAAAAAAAAAAATGGCTGCTGCCTTGTGTAAGCATGAGGGTTCACGTTCAATCCACAGAACTTTTGTAAAAGAAAGTCAGGCATGATGGTGTGCACTTGTAATTCCAGGACTAAGGAGATAGAGACTGCAGGACTCCTGGGGTTTTCTTATCAATCAGTCTAGCCAGTCAATGAACTTTGGACCCAGAGAGAGACCCTTTCTCAAAATAAGGTGTGTCTCGAAGATAAGGTATATCTCAAAGACACACACACAGACACACACTGGCCTACTGATAGCAGAGTTGGTTTTCAGGATCTGTGGTTCTCCTACTAAAGGCTGAAAGAAAGCAATAGGAGGAAAGACATTCAGTTATTGTCACTAAGGAGAAAATATATATGGGGTTCATGGAGACTATATCTACCCATAATAATATCTGTGATCCACAGAGATTCTCAGGACCAGAAATCTAAGATTATTCCTTTCTAGGGCTGTACCTTTTCTATCATTACATAACCCTGTTTCCTGGAACCAGAAATCAAATCCTGCACATATACAAGAGGGTCAGTGCTGTGTCTAATTGCCCATACACAGATTCCACTCTAAAAGTCTGATTCTTCTGATTATAGTTTCCTTGGAATTCAATGATTTTGGACAACAACAAAAGTCAAAACAACAGTAGCAGTAAGAAGACACCAAACAAACTTGTTTACATGAGTGTGTGTACTATTTTAGATGGACGGCACCTCAGTAAAACTTGAGCAAAAGCTGCTTTATAATAGAGAAAAAAGAGAGGGAGACAGATTGTACAACCATATGTCTCTTTTAGACTCCAATAATGACTTTGGCTAATTTTAAGAAGATATGAATTAGATGTGGCTGCCAATATTACCAAACAAATAAAAGGTTTTTTTTGTAAATAAAATAGTGTATAGGTGACTCATTGGTATGTTGTATATGTTGATTTTAACATTTCATGATATATATATTCTGAACTGTTTGTTCGTATGATAAGGGAAACTGGGAAGGCAAATATGATATATTTCCACAATAATGAATGCTAAAGAGAAGATGATGGTTTTAACCAAGTTGGCTTAAAAAAATAAATGCTAAAAGCAATGTTGGCAACAACAGGGTAAGTGAACCTGAATATATTATTTAAAAGCCCTGTGCAGATAAATAAGATAGTAAGATAAGAAATGGCTTTTGGGAGATGGTAATATAGAATGTGATTTAATTTATAAATCCTGCTAATTTTTGCTTCTCTCCTGCCTTCATTTCATGTGTTGTACTATGTATTTATATGTTTTATGTATGTGGTATATGTGCATGTGTTTAATGAATGTGTATTGCATGTGTGCATCATGTGTGTATGTGTGTGAGCATGATGTGGGTATGTGTATGTATACATGCATGTGCGTGTGTGTTTGTGTGTATTTTGTAGGATGCATGGCAGTGGTGAATGTACCTGATTCCATGAGCGTGTTCACTACTGTTTGTGAGTCACATGCAATGTGTACATAAACTAAAGAGTAGACCAAATCCTCGTGTGGAATGTCTTCCTCGGTTGTTTGTACCTTACTATTGAGACTATATCTCACATTATCACCCAGGAAATCACTAGCACAGCTGGGCCAGCTGACCAATAGTTTCTTGGGATCTGCCTGTCTGTTTTCTCCCAACACTGGGATTACAGGCATGTGTGGTTTATACTCTGTATATGTGGATGCTATAGCTATAAACTCATGATTTTGTGGCAGGCTCATTAGTGGTCTAGGTATGTTTCGATCACCTTCAAAAGCTTTTGCATGATTTAAAATGTTTATGTTAGTCGGGGAGAAAAGAAAACATTTTACAAATGTCTATAAACTATTGCTGACTCGACCATTATACCTGACAGCCAAGTGTTATTTAAAACAACACACATTTAAATTAATAGATTTCCAGAGACCCAATAACACATAAAAAGCAATGTATGCCGCCCAAATGATGAGCTTGGCTAGGACAGTGTGTGAATAAGACGTGGTGGCCTGACATGCCTGCATATACTGGGAGCACTGAATGAACTTCATGGGCTTAAAGAGAAAGGGAGGAAGGGAGGGAGGGAGGAGAGAGAGAGAGAGAGAGAGAGAGAGAGAGAGAGAGAGAGAGAATATAAAAACGAAAGAGAGCTCTGGTGGTGGAGCTAGGGTAGGGATGGAGAGGAAAAAATGGAGGTGGACTTGGTCAAAATACTATATGTATTAGTGAAATGCTCAATCAGTAATAGAAATACATGTTTTCATGGCAGATTGTTCACCTTTAGTGCAGCAGATAAATATAAAAACAAAGAATTAATTTATGATCACAGGTTAGACTGGACACGTATAGAAAGGAGATGGGGATGGAATTGTTCTTGAGGATTCTGACCGAGATCAAAGACGAGGAGCGTCAACCATGTGTAGAGGGAAGAATTAGGGTCTCTTGTGGGGTGTCCTAGGCTGAGAAACTGCATCCACTATGGGGGGGGGCCAAGGGAGTAAGAATGCAATGCACTTAACACTTCTGTACTGCTGCTCCACAGAGAGAAAGTGACAAGTTATAAAAAATGATATTCCTGTCAGCCAACAGTTGTGAAAACAGGATTTATTTCAGCTTACAGTTCTAGGTCACAGTTCATCACTGTAGGTGACCAATGGTCAGGGATAGCTGGTCACGGCACACCCCGTCTACAGCAGAGAAATGAATGCACGCATATTGGTTATTTTAGCTAAGAATTCAAATTACAGTAGCTATGAGTATTAGTTACTATTACAAGGTAATTATAATAATGTGTTCATATTGAGAAATAGACACAGAACATCCACCAACTCAACATACTTCCCATCATTGGAGTCTGTGTTTCCTGATCTAATTCAAGTCTCAGAGCAAAGGCTTTCTCAGAAAATTTGCTTGGGAGAAGGAACTGCTGTAAATAAAAGTCTTTGGAATTATTGTCTATGTGCTTTGCTTTGAAGCCATTTTATTGTTGGCAAGATTTATAGAAAAGCTCTCCTCCAAAAATGTTTTCTTTTCTACAGGCACAATGCTCAGACAGGAGAACATATCAGCCAGCAAGACAAAATAAACATAAAATTCAGAAGGTCTTTCAGTCATGCAGAATAGGTTGAATACGCCAACAGCTCTGAGCCTTTACATATCTGTGAGAGCCAGAGAAAAACAGAGACACTGAAGAAAAGAACATCTATTATTTCATCTTATACATTAGGAAGAAATAAAGAGGAAAGGGAAAGAAAGAGCAGAGTTAGAGGGACGGAAGGAAAGACGAAAGCGTTAAAGGAAAAAGAAGACAGACGGGTGTCTCAGCTCACTTCTGTTCCTTGACTGAACTGAAGATAAAATTCCTTGACAGAAGACAACTAATTAATTTAAGAAGCTCATTTAAGGTCTTGGAAGATGACTCAGTCAGTAAGAAGTTTTCTCTTGCAAGCATAACTACCTGAAAGCAATCCCCAGTACTCACATAAGATCTGGGTGTAGTGCTGTGTGCTTGAAATTGTGGCACCAGGGAAGTGGAGACAGAAAGAGCTTGCTTCCAAGTTTTGAGTTCAGCGAGAAATCCTGTCCCCCAAGTTAAAGTCAGGGGAACTGAGGAAGGCATTCAACAACTCCATATACATGTGCAAACACACCTGAAGACACACACACACACACACACACACACACACACACACACACAGAGAGAGAGAGAGAGAGAGAGAGAGAGAGAGACAGACAGACAGACAGACAGACACACAGACACACAGAGAGATAAGAGACAGAGAGAAAGAGACAAAGAGAAATGAGACAGACAGAGAGAGACAAAGAAAGACAAGAGACAGAGGGAGAGGAAGACAGAGAGTCCATTCTGTCTAAAGCCTTGTACACAGCAGACAAGGCTCACACATCTATCTAAATGTACAGAATTTGTTCAGTCAGCAGGGGAACAAATGAGTGAACATATTCCCATTTGTTTTATTTCACAGATTTAGAATTTTCTTTTATTTATTTGCTTTAATTCAAGAGAAAGCCACAAATGTGGTCAGACGGTAGCTATGTCTTTTGGCAGTAGAAATAATCGAATAAAAGTCTCATGTTTCAAAGTCGGAGGAGGGACATTCAGACATGGGTAACGTCATTACAGCCTCAGATAGTTCTCTCTAGATTTGTGTTCTTTGGACTCATATGGCTTACAATGATTTTATTCTGCATTCGTGCCACCAGCGTTGAACTTTATTACAAAAACACTGGGATCAGGCAGTGAATGACAGCTCTGACTTGTCAATACCCCATAGTAGGTCTTCTGCCATGGTCAGAAGTTCAGATTTATTTTGACAAGCTTTCTCTTGGTTTTGGAGACTAAAAGCACCATCATAAAGGTTATCCCACAACTATCATCAGACTTCAAGACAATGTGGCAGACAGCTCTGCTGAGCACGTCAGACCCCACAGAGCCTAGAATGTGGTTTGAATTAAGTCATTGCTTTATTGAACAGGCGGTGGGGTGGGATCTGGGCCTTGTTTTTGAGTTGGAACCAGACAAAACCTGATTATCTCAATAAACGACTACTGATTAACAATAGCAGAAACCCCCCTGTGACCTGAAGTCACTGTCAGCTCAGTGCTTTGCTGCCAAGAGGACCTCCCAGTGTCCTTTACATAAAAAGAGTTACATGGCATATGCATAAAAGCTACTAAAAGTATTTTTGAAGACTGCTAAGAAAGGGTGGTGTTTCCCAAAGGTGTGCCATTCAGGGACTCGCTGTGGTAAATCAACACCACAAAAAAACAAGTTGTGAAAGAGTTTGTTTGCTCTTCCAGCTCTCGGTGCATCTTCAGTCACTGAGGGAAGTCAGGGGTAGGAGCCTAGATTCCGGCACTGATGCAGAGGTCATGAAGGAATGCTGCTCATGGGTTTGCTCCTGATGGCTTGCTAGGCCTGCTTTCTTACACCATCCATGACTACTTCCTTGAGTGGAACAGCCACCAGTGACCTGAACACTTCTACATCAAACATAAGTCAAGAAACTGACCTACAGACTTACCTACAGGTCAATCTTACGGAGTCATTGTCTCAATTAAAATTCCTTCTTCCCCTCCGTGTGTCTAAGGTTATATCAACTTGACCAAAATAAACCAGAACGATAACTTAGATTTTATAACGCATAGCCAAACAATGAAATGATGTTCGTATTGTGATCCCTACAATTAATCATTCATTATCTTGAGCACATAAACTTCTAGTTTCTAAGAGTCTCTATGTTACTATGTCATGTATGTGTGGATCTATACTATTGTAAATCTCTGAAAGAATAAAAGCCTCTATCCAATTTTATCTCCTCTGTATAATATATATTTATATCATATGAATTAGAAATATACTTATATTTATTAAATACAAGTATAAATACATAATGTATAATACATACTACTATATAATGTATAATACACACTTATATATTTTATATGTATTATTTAAGTATATTTATATATAAATTAAATATATTATGCAAATATTTTTATATATAAATATATAGAGTCTCATGTATTCCAGGCACACCTCGTTAACTCACTATGTAGTTGAGAGTGACCTTGAACTTTCAATTCTCCATGATTTTCCACTCTTGAGTGCTGGGATAGCAGGAAGTATCATCATTTACTTACTGAATTCATATATATATATATATATATATATATATATATATATATATATATATCACAGTTGAATCCTTACTAAATTCATTCCCAGGTATATAATATATATATATATATATATATATATATATATATATATATATATATATAAAAGAGGACAACACAGTTCAATCCTTAGTTTCACTTGCCTCTTAGAGTCACTTACTTCACACAATATTGAACTTTAATATTATTTAAGTTCTGAATCTACTCTTCAATACTTTCTAACATAATCTTAGCATACAATTCCAGCTCAATGTATCTACAAATTTTCCTTGAAAAATTTCCCTCTTCCATATGTATATGTCTGGAGAGGACTTAGGTGTTCATCTCTGATCTCTTCTAGGGCCTCATCATTATGTACTTAGTAGTAAATATTTTAGATTTATTCATCTTTCTATTTTTATTAATATAATTTTTAAAATATTTTAATTAATTCTTTGAGAATTTCATCTGTCTTCCGAACTATTTACCATCTCAGCTCCCCTCCTTACTACCCTTGAACTCTTTCATCCCTTCTTAACCAAGTGTTGAGATTAGAACCTTGTCTTCTTTCCCTATGAATCAAGTTTAGGTTGTCTCTCTAGTATTGTGATTGTGGTTCACTCAAATACTTGGTCAACATACCAAGGGTCATATTATTAAAAAAGAAAAACCTGGCTCTCTATAACTCAGCAGCTATCAAATTACAATAGCTCCTGAGCTATTAGAGGGGTTACATGTACAATGTCAGCCTTCCCTGCTTATATACAAACATACATACATACATACATACATACATACATACATACATACACACGTGCATGTGTGAGGGCCTACATACATGTGTGCGTGTGTATCTTTCCTCTTTCCTGACATGTCTAGAAAACAGTTTATTGAAGTGATTCACCACCTCCAGATTCTTATAATCTCTCCACTTCCTCTTCTGCGAAGCTCCCCAAGTGTTGGGGAAGGTACTTGATATGACTGCCCCAATTAAGACTTAATGCTTCACTGGAATCATACTCACCTATTGAGGCCTCTGTATATTGAATAAATAACAAGGAATACTGTCTTCCAGAATCATCAGAACACCTTAATTCTCCTCCATAATGAAGGAGACATTTATCCATGGGCCTCTTTGTCAGCGATGGTGACATCAGCCGTTCTGAAGTTTGGCTGTGTGGGATGAAGAGTTGGACATGCTCATTCTCTCAAAATGTATAATGGCAAATCTGTACAACCAAACAGAGATTTCTCAGTAATTCACTCAGACTAGTTAGAGTGACGAATTAAAAAAAAAAAATCCATCTATATGATGAAGATAAACGTTTGGCACCCCTTCTTTTGAAAAGGAGCCATTTCGTGTTGTAGAACATTCATAGTTCCTCTTGGTAAATATGTCTATCATAACAGTGACAACTACATCCTGTCCTCTAGTCTGCCATCACCTCGAGTGTTTGCAACTAGACTCTTCCCAATTAATTATTTTATTGTAAAGGTAAAAGTAATAGAATTTGAAAATACATATACAGAATCTCTTTCCTGTCTATTACCCAAGGCACTTGCCTATTATCTTCTCCCTTTCCCTGTCTCTACTCTTCAGTATGTACACCTATGTAAGTGTATGAACATGCACGTATTCACATATGTATACGTATATACATACACAGATGCCTGTCGATTCTCATTACCAATACCATGTCTGTGACAAAGAATTCCAACTGGCTCCCATCCAGCACTCATTCATCCACACTTCCTACTGCTTTTCCAGGCAAACACCCCCAACAAATCTCAAAAGTCTACAGTGACAAAGGTAGACTTCATCTGAAATTCATGTATGGGTGACATTTGCATGCTGATTTCTTTGTGGCCCTAATGGTTAAATTTCAAAGCACATCTCTCCTTTTATCTTCACTTGAATGAGACATCAAAATAAGGGCCAGATAAATGCGGAAGTCCTTTGTCTGAGACTGGCCAGGCCTGACCAGCTGTGATGAAAACTGTCTGAAGTCTTACAGCCTTCTTGTCTGGCTGCAAGCTGGAGCTTGCCTCTTTTATTTGGGAGATTTTGAAGGAAAACTGCAATCTAGCACACAGTGATATACAGGACAATACTTGACTTGTTGATGGTGGTGTCTAAATATCCAAGCTAGATAGACCATTTATTTTACAATACTCCACTGACCATGAAGGGAATAGGTGAACATTTATTACAATTTCTAAGGTCAACTACATGCTATATTATACATAACATCACAATTCTGTTGGGATTATGTACATTTCTAGCTGCCATCTGACCACCTATGTGGATTTGATTTTTGACATCTGACCATTCAAGTGTCTTTAGTTTTCTCCTATATATCATGTGCTACATGTTTAAACAGTGTATGAAGTATATTAATGCAAATACCTATGGGGGCGGGGAACATAGGTCAGGTGGCACAGTGTTTTCTCTCTGTTCTTGATACAGATGGGATGTGACCAGCTGTTTTCAGTTCCTGTTGCCTTTGCTTCCTGCAATGATGGACTGAAACCTGGAATTGTGAGCTAAAGTAAGCCTTTTTTTCTCTAGGTTGCCTTTTGTCAGAGTATTTTTATCTCAAACACTGGAAGGAAACGAGAATATTATATGATACTTAAAAATTGTTTAACTGCTGATACTCCAGTTAAAAGAACAGGACTCAATTGAAGACTGATATTTTGACCCTATACAATTGGGGTTTGGGGGGGAGGGGTACAGGGGTGTGATCTCCATGCAGGAAGGGACTTTTGTCTTTTTCTCTGATGTCTGCATAAATAATATCTAGAAAAATATATAATATGAAATATAAATCAGTAAATAGTTATTAAATTACAAAGTTAAAATAATATAAGATAATATAAATTACTTTTCTTATGCAATATATCTACCATTAATTCTTTGGAAGTACTAAAGATATTTATGTATACTCGTGTATACTGAAACAAACCTTGACTATATGTCCTATATTAAGATACCGTATGATAGACAGCACACATTTCCTCTTTGTTTCGTTCCTTTCCTTTGTTTTGTTTTCTTGAGACAGGCTCTCCCTATGTAACCCAAGTTGGCTTGAATCCAATTAATGGTCCACCAGACTCTGCTCTTCAGATGTTGGGACTGAGAAAGTATGCCCATATATAACACTGGCTTGCATTTCAGTTTCTTATAAACAATGGTAAATTAACGTCAGAAGCAGATAATATATACATCAGACTACTTAGTGCCACATCTGTAAGTTCCTAAAACCTATCTTCATATAGTTTCCAAGTCTTCAGTACAAATTTGACTAAACACGTTGCCCTGTTCGTTTTTCTTCCTATGTGAAAATATTAGGCATAAATATTTGCATTTCTTGAAATAAAAGGGAATGAGTGAGAGGTGTCTAGGAAGAGAGGGATTATTACTTTGAAAATTGATGAGATCTTGGTTACTAATACTTTGGGGGTTCTAAGCACTACCTGTCGGGTGCCGAGGATCACACAGCTTCTCTGCTACCACACTGATTGGTTACTGTGAGTCAGAAGCCTCCATCCCATGCTGGGGAACAGTGATGACCCAGGAGAAAGGAGCATGGACACACTGGAGGAGAGTGAGGAAGGGCAATATAATAATTCACAGAAGTATAACTCCTGACCTCAAATGTTCCACAAGTCGATCATTCAAGACATTTTTATCACTGCTGCAGATGGTGCTTAACATGGGGATGCTCGAGTGGCCAACATGAAGAGAGTAAGAGAATACCAAGTACCCAGTACTGAATAGCATCTATGGTACACTCTTTCCTCCCAAGGTTCAGGACCATCTATAACGCTCTCTCTTCCCAGAGTTCAGAAGTCATTTTGGAAGAGGGTGCAGAAGAATTATAAGTTTCAGTGGCAGTAGATGACGTTAAACAGTGTTTTGTGACTATAGTAGAACAGACACACATCTGAATTCACAGTGACTCTGACAGCATGTGTGACACTTGCGGAAGCTTAAGTAAGGTGAAATTTCAGCATGGAGAGCCTAGTAGGGTGCGAAGTCTTAATCCTAAAGTAGAAAGTATTGATGATACATAGCTGCTTGGAGTTTTCTTTAAGGATATGTCCTCCAGTCCATTGGCCATACTCTATTGGCAGGCCAGACATCCAAGAGTAACCCAACTAGCACAAACTGGACTTGGTGGGTTTAAAATATGACACAAAACTAGTTGGGTAGGGAAGGGAAGGGAAGGTTAGATCCCTGGGGTTTGGGAGTAATGGAGTAAATGTGATCAAAATGCATGGTATGAAATTCTTAAAGACTGAGTAAAAGAAAAAAAAAAAGAATTATCACATTCCTCCTAGACCCACTTGCTCTTCTGGACTGTGTGGTCTCTACCAAGGAAGTTGAATGAGTCGCCAGCTCCTGCTTTCTTTGGAAGTTTCAGTTTGGAAAACTTCTAATAAAATAATAAAATAACAAACAAGGCATGAGGAAAGAGTGTCATATTCAGAGACTGCAGGGCCCTCTGCCTGGGCCGGGGGATGTTGATCAACATTGGATCTCTCTACCATCTCTCATTCTGTCAGAGTTACTCTATTTCATTAGATGACAAGCACGCAGGGCAACCATTGGTTAATATGCCGAGCTCTGTCTGACTTCCAATTATGGAAAATTCCTTCCAGATTCAGGCCTTAGGTTGTCTGTCAATCTTCATTTATAAGGTCATAAATTTACATCACTTTTGTCTTTGCAGAGCTCTTTTGGTGGGAGCTCGGGGAGGGGCTTGATCTAGGGCTTTTAGACAGAGGCCATTTTTAAACCGAGTTTGTTCACCTAACTGGTAAATTCATTTGGTTCTTGTTTTCAATTCAACCTGAAAATGTAGATGTAAACGCTGTCTCTGAGTGCTTCTTCCTTAAGCAAACAAAGTAAGTCATTGAATATTAAGTGCATAGAATTTTAGACTACGGAATATTATTTTACCTTTTGGGGGTAAGTGACTCTTGATTCATACAAATGAATACAAACTCTAAGGTGTCAGTGATGATAGTTGAGAATTATTCTTATTTTAAAACTCTTAAATACTGTGATCATGGGACTCTGGTAGCACACGTAATACTAAATATCTGTAGTTATTTTTGCCTAGCACTCTCTACACTACTTCTTGGAGGATGGGATCTGATTAAAATAAGATGTGACTTTAATAGGCATACTACTATCTGTATAATCGCAGAGGTGAGGAGTGAAGTAAAGGATTAGAGGGTAGGATAAGAACTCCTAAAGTGGGGAAAAATATATATGTGTATGGGGAAAAAGGTGGAGGTACAAAATGGGAAGATTAAATGGAGCAGTGGGAGGAAGAAAGGAGATAGGGAGGAAATAGCAGGAGGACCAGTTAACACTAAGGGTGATTTGAGGGGTCATATGGAAAACTACTACAATAGAAGATTCTTCACACACACACACACACACACACACACACACACACACACACACACACACACACAAATGAACAAATACAAAACCCAGCAACCAAACACCCATGGAATCACCAAATAACATGAGAGACAAGACCCCAACTAGACCTTTCTCAGCAACAAGTGAAACATCCAGAGCGAGGAATGGTATTATATCTAATTGAGTTCTTGGCCAAAGGGGACCCATGGAACCCATCCAGACAACTCAGGCTATTTCCAAGGCTATTATTTGCTCTCCACAAACCAGTGGTTACATCCTATTGCTGAAGACAGTGCTTACATATATCACCAAACACGAAGAAGTCAAACTTGTGCCTCTCTTGAGGGTTCACCCCTATTGACCAACATCTATGGTACTGGAGGGTATCATGCCCTACCAGAGGAGGTAAACCAGCTACAATGGTCTACAATGATGACATGTCTGCATAATATACTAGTGTGCTATAGTAGCGCAGAGGTTGTAGGAGGAACCTGATTGAATATTTAAGGCCCACTCTTTGAGATGGAACCCATACCTGACACTGCTTGGGTGGCCAAGAACCTGATATTAGATAGTTCAGGAACCTAGGAGAAAACCAAATAATATTATTCTGCTAAAGGAATGTAGCGATAAAATGAGTCCTAATGACATTCTGTTATCCTCATAGACCAGTGCCTCAGCTAACATCAGAGACAATTCTTCCTGTAGGGACAAATGCAGAGACCCATAACTTATCCATGGGCAGAGAGTGAGATACATTTGAATGCCTAGCCCTCCATAGTTTTTTTTTTTTTTTTTTTTTTTTTTTTTTTTTTTTTTTTTTTTTTTTTTTTTTTTCATCAAAGCCTTTCCCTTGGGACTCGGGGAACTACATAAAGAAGAGTCAGAAAGATTGTAAAATCCAGTGGGAGTAAGACACCAAGGAAACAGTGTCTTCCAGATACAACAGGACTGATGCACACATGAACTCACAGAGCCTGTGGCAAAATGGAAAGAGCATGCACAAGTCCACACTAGATGGGCTCCTAGCACAGACGGAAGCAGTGGACACATCTCCATCCCTAATCCCTAACCCAGATGCTGTCTCCCACTGGCAAACACTCACAAAGGAAAATTGTTTTGCTCCAATAGAATATAACAAGGTATATAAACTACACTTTAAGGAAGGTTCCATGCCCAGCAGAGGATGACCAACACAGAATGAACTCAATGGTATGTCATGAGAAGTTGCCTCATAATATTTTGTTTGGGCACTATTTTGTTTGTATATTATTGTCTTTTACTTATTGATTATGGTTTCCAGTTTTGTGTTTTTATGGTATGTATGCACCTGTGTGTGTTTCTCATGTTGTTTATTTTTTAATTTTTCTTTTAATTATTTTCTCCTCTGTTTGCTTTTTTAAATTCTTTTTTGTTGTTGTTGTTATTTTGTTGATTAGTTTATTTTTGTTTTTGCCTTATATTTTTCTCAGCCAAGGGAGAAAAGAGGAATGAAGTTGAGTAGGTGGGGAGGTGAGGAGAATCTGGGAGAAGTAAATGGTGACCAGACCATGTTGTATAAAAAAAAATTTTCCATGAAAAATACCATCACCAACAACTGATACATAGTTACTATTAAGCATGCTATAGAATACATCTCAACTTTTTTATGACTTGGCTCAAAGCTACATAATATCTTTTGCATATGCTAGTTGAATTGAATTGTACAAATCTGACAAGTTTCTTTTTGAGAGAATTATAACAATATATGTTGATTCAAGTAGTATTGGGCATTTGTAAAGGCCCATCCCTTTATTTACCTATCACATTGCTGTTGAGTGCCTACTATGTTGTGTTGTGTGAGCTTCTTCAGCCAGCTCGTTCTCAGTAGAGTCAACATGTAAATTTTTATTCCTCCAGAATATAAAGAACTGGTCCATCTGTGGGCACATCATACTTCTTATTTTTTTTTAAACAAAATAGCTGATATCTCCTTTTTTATAATGATAATAATTATATACATTTTTTTTTCTCCTAGGGCTAGGGATATTGCTCAGTTTATATATCAAAGTTTGTTAATATGACACCCTGAGTTCAAAACAGGCTTCCTCAAATTTTGTGTCCTCTTTCAATCATACTTTTAATTTTTAATTCTTGATCTTGTCCCTCACGCCATTTTGGAATTTTTTCCCCCTCTGAGAAATTACTTTGGAATTATTTTAGAGTATTTATTTACATGTGCAAAAATTTAAATCCTATATTCTGAACTCTCAAAAATATATTCCTCTAATCTGGTCACTATACATACAGTTCTTGGGAGAACACATAAGTTATTTGAAATTGGATCATGTGGGAAAATCTACAGTCTGTCCTCACCATAATTATAGGGTTTGGTTGAAAAAGCCCAGAGAGACTGACTGACCAGCAAGCTTAAACACAATTATAATTTTGAATTAATTACTTGTTGGAATCTGAGAATAGAGGCTAAAAGGGATAGAACTAGTAAAGTTTTTAAATGTAAATTTTGTTTTAGAAAATAATTATAATTTTTAAAGACAGAAATGTCTTAATCTCTTGTTCATTGCTTTATTAATTTAGGTTGCTAGTTACTAAGTATCTACCGTGTTCTGGAGAAGTAGAGATTTGGTAAGAGATGAAACAAACAGCCATACTTCTCTAAAGAGGAATCAGCTTTCTACTCTGTGATTTAAATTCTGCAGAATAAAGTTTATTAATTAAAATACATGGATTAAAAGTAATTTATTATTCATGACCATAGTGAAATTATAAGTCTAAGAGTAAATATATTCAAGATGGCTATAAGAAATGAAAAAGGCATATTTTAAAAGATAATATGTATCTGGAAATCAGTGACTCATTATATCAATAATGCATATATTCAGTGATTCTTTTTTTTAAACTATTTGTTTGTTTGTTTGTTTTTTGAGACAGGGTTTTTCTATATAGCCCAGGCTGTCCTGGAACTCACTCTGTAAACCAGGCTGGCCTCGAACTCAAAAATCTGACTGCCTCTGCTTCCCAAGTGCTGGGATTAAAGGCGTGCGCCACCACTGCCTGGCTCAGTGATTCTTAATATTCCTATTTTGTATTTGTACCACAAATCTAAGCTCATGTAGATACACGAAAACAATCACATATATTCTGCCAAGACAGAGGCAGATGCTGAATCAAATTCCTCTAAGTTGATATCTGTCATTAAGCTCATTTCCAGGACAACCTAATAGAGAAGTAGAGTTACTCCATATTGTGTAGGCATGTATAATGATGACTTGACTCCAAACACAGCAACACTCTTCTGGTCTTTCTCTCTTGATTTTCATTCTATATTTTAAAAGAGAATTTTATTAAGTGTGTGTGTATGTGTGTGTGTGTGTGTGTGTGTGTGTGTGTGTGTAAGAGAGAGAGAGAGAGAGACAGAGAGAGAGAGACAGAGAGAGAGACAGAGACAGACAGACAGACGGACAGACAGACAGACACAGAGAAGGGGAGGGAGAGAGAGAGAGCGCTTTCCTGGAGGCCAGAAGAGGGCATTTGATCCCCTGAGTATAGAGTCTAGGCAGTTGTGAGTTGCATGGTCTGAATTCTGATATTCCACTTCAGATCCTCTGCAAGTACAGTACACATACTTAACCATGGTCCTACCACTACATCTTTCCAGCCCCAACTACTTTTTTGCTTTTAATTCAATTTCAACAGGTAATTTTTCACAAGCTTTTTTTTTTTTTTTTTTTAAAGAGTGACATCAGAGGAGCTAATATTTCATTGATGAGTTTTGCATTCTCTTCTTTTCTCCATCTAAGCTGCAAAAAGTCTCGGCCACATGACAGAGGAGTTGAGCAACATCCCACAGAGAAAGATTTCAGTCTCTTGGTTCAACCAAATGTAGCCCACATATGAAATGTCTGGCCAGCACATACATTTAAAAAAAATTTGATCAGATACACATGTACTTCAGCAAAATAAAAAACTCTGACTGACTCATAAAGCATGAAACAATTACAATACATACAAGTATGCAGACTAGAAAGCAGAGGTGACTTGTGCTTTTGGACTATATAGTAACATTAGAATACAATGAAATAGAGGGGAGATATCATTTCTATAGCTGGTGGCTTGTGACGTTTTATATATTATAAAACACAGGTGATATAAAACTGGTAAACCGAAGAATGCTTTTCTCAACAATAATGCATTTCTGTATACAATGAAACATTTTTTTTTGCCATAAATTAGAGGTAAAATGTAATATTGTCTATATATTATGCTACAGAAATGCAATATTGACTCAGCAAGCTAATAAACAGCTTTGTATAGTTTCTATTTTTGTATGAAGTCAAAGAATGGGGACAATATTGTAGGTGAGATCCTTCTGATTTCTCTCCAGTAATCTTTCTTTCTTTCTTTCTTTCTTTTTTTTTTTTTTTAAAGATTTTATTTATTTATTTTACATATATGAGTACACTGTAGTTGTCTTCAGCAAGCCAGAAGAGGGCGTCAGATCTAATTGCAGATGGTTGTGAGCCACCATGTGGTTGCTGGGAATTGAACTCAGGACCTCTGGAAGAGCAGTCAGTGCTCTTAACCACTGAGCCATCTCTCCAGCCCCCTCCAGTAATCTTTCACAAGACTGAGGGGTAGACCAACCTGCTTTAATGATTGGAAAACATGGAGTGAGATTAAGAACATGTCATGCTTCAGGCAATGACTCCTCTGATTAGTGAGGTGTCTTTTCTAGTCCAGTGCCAATAGGAGAAGAATAAGTCCCATGAAAAGTAATACTTCATCGCCCTTATCCCATGATAGTAAAACTACACCATTACAACTTAGAAAGATGACGTGTGAGAGAGTCTGCCTGTTATCATAATTTAATATTTTATCATCAACTTCTAAATCTCCATTCACGATGATGACGTGGGAAGCATAGTCAACTGGACTGGGAGAATTATCAGTTTTCTCTTTGATGTTATTTTTTTTTTTGGTTGGTTGGCTTTATTTTTTCTGCAGTCAGATTTGAATTATAGTTATTAACTAAGTTCCAAATTTGAGAAATTAAAATTTTTCCCACCATCACTTTTCTTCTACTCATAAAGAAAAAAAAATAGATTAGGCAAAAAGGCTAAGGAAATGACTTGGACTGTCAGAAATTACATTTTAAGATCTTCGAGTGGTTAAAAATGAACTGTCTTTCCAGTTTTCCAATGAGCAATAAAGTTCTCATAAACACAACGTATTTTAAAATATGAACTGTAAAATCGAAGATAAAAATCAACAGGCTTGGAGTAGTGAGTTGGCTCAGCAGGTCAAAAGCATTCGCTGTGGAGCCTGATGACCTGAGCTTGATTCCCAAGACCCACAAGGCTGAAGAAAAGAAAAAAGAGAATTCTTTTCTGCAAGTTGTCCCCTGACCTCCACATGCACATGTGTTACGCCTACATTACACTCACTTCATTGTCATGTTAGGTAACTTAACTGTACTTTTCCACAAACTATTTTTCAGTTCTTCTCATCTTTAAAACATATACTCTATTTAAAACCAGATTAAATTTCTTTTTAATTTAATATACAATCTATTTCAAAAAGCATATGAGTCTGGGTAGCTTAATTGCCTTTCTTCATTTTTAAAAGATTTTCAAATGGTATTTATAATTAATCACGTTTTGTGTTCTTGCTTGCTTCTTCTACATCAGTGCTTTTAATGTTCCTGCCTCAGATGTCTTAGCCAAGACTTGACTCATACTGCCACCATTTTGACTCTTGTGAGTGTACTGTGGTGCCCTGACCCATTAGTGCCCGCCATGAGCCAAGTGTTGGGTTGTTGGAAAGGAAGAAATAGAGCTTTGGTTTACAGATGCTGACATGAACAGCTCAGTTGCACTCCTGTGAGGGTAACAGTTCAACTCACTGACAAGTGCACAAGTTATCCAATGAGAACCAGAAAACACAGAAGTGAACCATCTTTAGAAGCAGTAGAGTAAGGTGCTGACAGCTTAATGAATGGCTTGTCTGTTGTGACAGTAGGACACCTTGCAATGCCAAGAGCAAATGTATGCAATGCAGGAAACGTATGTCCTATATATAGGACACTTAGACTACTTGTATCACTAACAGATGGGCAGAGTTTGAGAAATCCTATTTTATAATCTACAACATCACTCCTGTCAAATGTACTTCAAGATCAGGGGATTAATGAACCTTGCCATGTGCAGAACCGTGGGGGTTCCATTGTCCGTACTGTGAAATTGCAGATAGATCAACTCACAGAATGTAGCTCATAATTCTTTTAACTCTGATCTCATTTGCAGTTTAATAAGATAAACTTCCAAGCATTGTGAAATAGGTAAGCAGGTGATATTTTAGGTGATTATGCAGAAAATTAAATAGTGATGTAGCTAAGAAGCCCAGTAATCAGAATGAGAAGTTCACAGATTTCAGAAATAAACTCAACACCTATACAATGCTGAAAGCCACACAATAGCTTTCTATCTAGAGAATGTTTTTATTTATAAATGAACTAAATTGGGGGCTAAGGCATAGATAGTTTTAAATTAAATCAATAGAGAAAGTTGATTGAAAGATAAAGTATGTCTCAACTAGATTCTGATAATGTAACACAGTGTGGTATGGATTTCTGTAAGTATATTTGTCAATCATTACCAGTGAATATGGAGACCATTACAGGTAAATATGGAGACAATGAATTAGAACAATTACCTATCAGAAAGTTATAGCAATTTACAGGTCTGGTTTGTCAAGACATACGCATGGTCTACTAGATTCTCAGCTATTTCCCATAAAATAGCTAAACAGGGGATGCACAGCTTAAAATAAACTGTTAATACAAAACACTGAAATATTAAACTCACTAGCCAGTTGGTACCATTGCAATCATCCCTTCCTCTCATCCTAAAATGTGCATCTCCATTGACATTTATCAGTGTTACTGATGAAAGGTTCAGTAGCAGCACTTTTCTATTTGTCTCTACCTCCACAGAACTGGATTTACAGCATGGGGGTCCATGATATGGGGGTCCAAACTTAGTTCTTCTAGCTTAGGAGTGAGCCAGATCCCATACCCCTCACCTCCTTTTTAGAAGTCCCCTTCTCCTTCTTTACCATCGTATCTGATTTGTGTCAAATGAAGATGATGCTAAGAACGATGACCTGGGCAGGTGGCCTTACCTCTCACAGTTATCACAATAAGTCATGAGGCCAACATACTATGTTGTTGTCTGCTTTTGACTCTCAGCTCTGTTTTGATTCTGGTCTGTATAATTCCATCCACCCGGCTCTTCCGCTGGGCTAACGATTCAGCTAGAGAACTTTAAAAGGCAGATTCTGTTCCAGTAGCTATGAAGTGTGCCCAAAAGTTTTACATTTTTTATCAAGTTCGTGGCTGCTGCTGTGTTATTCTGTAGCCCACCCTTACAGAAGCAAAGACAAACACACTTGTAGAATATTTTTCAGTTAATAATGATTTTCTGAATGTCATGAAACTATGATACTCTTACTGATCACTTTGGGTACTCTATAATTCCATTGATTTTCTAGCACTCACAAGAAAAGGAGTATTCTTTCCTCTGTATTCTTATGGTGTTTAGAGAGATTAAATATCTTACTCACAGGCCAAACTGATAATAAAGAAAACAATTGTATAACCATTGTAATGTTAGTAATGAACCATAGCCCGTAAAATATTTTGGATTCATACCTAAGAATGATCCTGTTGTATTTTGTACTAATACTTTTCCTTGCTTTCTCTCATTCTGTGTCATCTCCCTTCACTTAGGGGTAGAGGAAATGGCTCACTGGTTAAAGAGCTTGCAGCTCAAGCTTCAGGACCTGGGTTTGAATCTCTAGCATCTACTTAATAAAAACAGATATGACAACACTCATCTACAACCCCAGTATTGAGAGTCAGATGCAGGAGTATCCTGGCAGCTTGATGACCAGCCAGTGTAGCCAAGTGATGAGATTCAGGTTCAGTGAGAGATCCTGACTCAAAAGGTAAAATGAAGAGCATTGAGAAAGGTGTTTGCAATTGGCATCCTGCTTCCACATAAACATACATGGGTACACATACCAGCATATTCACATAAACACACATACACACACACACACACACACACACACACACCCTCACAAAATAATGTAACTTAGCATGGAAAAATATCTTGATAGCTTCGTTTGGAGAGAGAAAACAATATTTCGACTTCTCTCAAGAAAGAAAAAGCCGAGAATAAACTACAGAATAAGGCAGTATTTAAAAAAAATAATAAATGGAGACATCGTTGGTTTCTGAGACCTTATCAGGTTTACCTCCTGTATGTGAACAATTCTTTACTCTGTTTCTCAAATTTCTCATGTAAAGAATGGAAATGAAACTTTCTCATAGGTCCAGGCTGAATAAAGGAAAAAAAATTCTAAAATCATCAATAAAATTAACATTCAGGGAGTTATTAATATACACTTGTAGTTGCTGTTACTATTATTATTGGGGCTTTGAAATTTTCCACTGGGGTAGTGACTGAAAACACAATTCAGTCAAGCGATCCATCTGTTGTTTAGTGAGTCTTGCTCACTGGCTGAATCTGTAGGAATCCCTCGGTACTTGAAATTCTGCAGACTGGCTTCTCCTCTGGCTCTAATCCTCTCCAAGAAGATAGAGCAGTTAATGAATTAACTTGATCTATCTCCTTAAGCTTGACTGTCATCAGCAAATTGCCCTGAAGAACATTATAAATGGAGACTACAAATTAGAAACTGTGTCTTTAAATCACTTCCTTCCTCTATCTGTTCTCTTATTTCAAAAACTTGCAAATCCACAGTCAATCTGTTGAGCTCTGTCAGACAAAAATGTTAGTAGGGTGCTTCTTATCCAGAACTGTGTGAGAGAACATTTTTTTTAAAACTAGGATTTGGTTTTTTTTGTTGTTGTTGTTTGCTAGAATTATCTGACAATTTCAAAACATACACATAAGCAACAGTGAATTGACTCAACGGGTAGAATTTATATATTTATGTTAAGTTTTATTTTCATACACACACATACACACACACACACACAGAGAAAGAGAGAGAGAGATTTATTATGTAACAAATTTACTAAAACAGATGAGCACATCAGTTTGAGAGGCAGTGGAGGGGAACTTGTGAGGAGTTAGAGGAAAAGAAAAAGGGAATTTGATCTAATTTTATCCTATTTATAATTCTATATTTAAAATAAAACAAAAGTGTACTTTCTATCATCAGAGAATTATTATAGATTTGGAATCATTTCCTTGAATATCTTTGATTCTGCTTTTTATTTAATATATTTTTTTTAGAACTTAATGCACAGCAACTATATTTACATCATTTTCATCCCTTCCTCTCCATTTCAACTCTTCTTATATCTCCAGAACTTTCTCTCAGGTTAGTGAATGGCCTCTCCTTTAAATATACTTAAATATAGATAAATCTGTAGTATGTATGTAAATATATTGTCACAAATATTATCTATACATTATATTATTGCATATATTACCACATGTGTATGTGTGTATATATGTGTATATGTGTATACATGTATATGTGTATATGTATATATGTGTATATGTGTATATGTGTATATGTATATATATGTGTATATATAAAATCATACATACACACACACAGTGCAATTAGTCTTGGCTGTATGTACAAGCATTTAGAACTGAGCACTTGGGATTGTTTTCTTCCTCTCACAGCGGGTGTTGATTTTCCAGAGCTCTTCATCTAGGGATGAGGCTTATGGGGTAGTATCTTCTAGACATAACTGGCATGCTACATCCATGAACTATCAATAATATGTTTGGCCAAATGAGGCCTGACTAATAGCACTAGTAACACGCCGCTGTGGATGGATGAAACGTCTCCATGTCGGTGATTCTTGATTTGGCTTTCCTGTCTGCATTGCTTGAGCTAAGAGAAGTGGCCCTCCTCCAGCTTCCAAAAGTCCTGAAGATAAGTACAGGAAACACACCTGCTTGCTTTTGGAGATAGAGACAAACTAGCAAGTTATTATCAAAGCAGAAAGGTGATCGCTTTGTAGGAGTACTTTGAAACAACATGACGTCTTTTTGATACATGACAAATTTGTAAGACTGTGTATGACCCTGAAGATGATGAACTAAAAGACTAAAGTTTTTGTTTGTTTTTCCTAATTGAGCCTCAGTAATGTAAGTGTGTGTGTGTGTGTGTGTGCACAAGCACAAGAGGGAAAACTGGGGAAAAGTAGATCAGCTTTCCCTTTACTTCTGAATGGATGTCAACAGTACTTTGATTTTATTTTCATTTTTATACACCTTTTGGGATAAAATAGGCAAAACAAAGGGATGCAAGATTACTCTCATTGATTTTAGTGCAAGACAGTGTTTCACGTTATTGTCCCAGGATGGTGGATTTTTTTTTTTCAATAGTTGCTTCACTTCACTAAAACTACCTAATGTAAAAGTCTGCACAGCAAGAACACCCAGCCACTGTGGGAGGGCTTACACTGCTGTTAGTTCTTTGGTTCATCTTTCAAATGTGTCACTTATGTCAATTTCTTTTGCAGGAATATTTTTTAAATTAGAGTCTAAGTCTGGTTAAAGAAAGAACAAGCAAATGGGCTTCACTCTCTTCCCAAAGCTCCTGTTTAATTAATTAAACAAGATTTGAAAAAGCTGAATTCTAGGATAAATACTAGGAAAAGCTATGAACCAACTTCAAGCACACTGAAGACAACCCCCTTCATCCTCCCAAAGTAAAACAATTTCAAATCAGTTAACAGAAGAATTTCTGAAGGTGATAATACATACATACACGCATACATGTACACATACATGCATACATACACAGATGCATACATAAATACATGCATACGTGCATGCATTCATACATACCATATGTCCCTCCAAATTCCAGTGTTTGCTCTGCAGAGGGAACCAAAGGGAAATCTTGCTCCACTTGCTCCAGAGTCTACCTTGAGGTCCCTTTTTCCATCATGGGGACAATTGTTTGCTCTCCTCCAAATGAAAGTACATCTGGACTCAATAATTCTCTGGTCAGGAAAGAATTGTCAGCAATTCGTAACCCCTCATAAACGTTTTATGTGAGATGAACAGTGCCTTGCATGGTTTCCAAAGGATCCCAGTGCCCACCTGAGAGTATGCTGGCCATTCTCAAGGCAGCTTCTTGCTGCAGAAGGAAGTCGGCCTGCTACAGCAGATGTGTGTGGTTTCCCCCTCCCTCATTTTCAAGCTCTCTCTCTCTCTCTCTCTCTCTCTCTCTCTCTCTTTCTCTCTGTGTGTGTGTGCGCACGTGCTTGTGTGCCTGCACATGCACGTGCATGTGTGTTCTAGAGTTCTACTTCTAATATTTTTTCTCAGTTACTCTTCATTTATTTTTGAGACCATACCGGGAATGCCTGACACTTGGAGTGCCTCACACCTGGAGTGCCTCACACCTGGAGTGCCTCACACCTGGAGTGCCTCACACCTGAAATACCTCACACCTGGAGTGCCTCACACCTGGAGTGCCTCACACCTGAAATACCTCACACCTGGAGTGCCTCACACCTGGAGTACCTCACACCTGGAGTGCCTCACACCTGAAATACCTCACACCTGAAGTGCCTCACACCTGGAGTACCTCACACCTGGAGTGCCTCACACCTGGAGTGCCTCAGTTTTGCTAGAGTCACTAGCCAGAAAGCCTTCAGGGATTCTCCTGTGTTTTCAGCCCAGTTATTGGCACACACTGCTGTACTCAGCTCTTATTTGGGTGCTGGAGACTTGAATTCAGTCCTTCTTGCTTGAACGGCAAGCACTTTATCCAGTGATCTATCTCCAGGCCCCTACAACAAACCACAAATGAACAATAACTCCCTTTGTAGCTCACACTGGCTTCAAACTCATGATCCTCCTGCTTCAGCCTTCCCAATGCTCAGGTTAGGCGTGTACCATTTTGCCCAGCTAAATAAATTCTTACAAGAAACCTAGGGCCAGAGGTCATCCCTGCTTGTAATTTCTGAAAGAGCAGCTGTTTCTGCAGGAGATAAACTCAGTACCCATTCACCGATACTCTCTCCTCTTCATGTTCTTGTCAGACACCAACCTTGATGTGGTGACATAAGTATCACGTACTAAAGATGCCCACACCTGATCTCCAGTGGAGAAAAACTGCTTGATATCTTGGCAGTGCTGGGCCACAGGCTTGTCTTATCTTTACACACCACCATTGGGACCCTGTGGGACAGGGACTATCAGCCGTGCTGGGCACTGGTAAAGACAGCATTCCTCTTTTGAGCAGATAACAGGGAGAAGTATGAATTAGCCTTTTCAGACAAAATCACGGTGTCCAGCCAGAGCTTATCTATGGGTTTAAGGAAGGAAAAGCCGAAGTTGGCTAAAAGCTTTTCTTTTTTTTTTCCCCCTCTCTTCCCTTGATATTCTATAAGTCACCAGGGGAGCAGAATATTGCAAAATTCTGTCATGAAAGAGCAGGCTGATAAACTGAAAAATAAAAACAGATGTGGAGCAAAGAGAGCTTATGGACATTCGTGTCTTGCTTTGCTCTGGCTCAAGTGCTGGGAGTCTTAAATCCTCCTCCCACTCAGGAAAATCTAATATTTCCTCTGCCTCTGACTATCACAATCCTTGGATAATTCCCATCTTTGGATAATCACCTCTCCCACATTGAAGTCAAAATAAAGTGATAGAAAAATGCAAAATAAAAATAATAAGTGACATTTATTGCATGCCTGTGTGCCAGACACTCTGCAGGCAATATTTCATCTACACAGGGAGAATGCATGCATCTCATAGTCTGCAGCCAGACAGCCCAGAGTCAGAGCCAGCTCTTACTGGCTGAGTGGATACCAGCAAGTTGTTTCACTTATTTTGTTTAGGTTTCCTCGCCTGTGCAAATGAAATAAAATGCCCAGCTCTCCCTTCAGGTTCCCTAATAGCTTAGAGTTACCGTTTATCAATTATTCCAGAAAGTGACATAGCGTAAAACCTCCGTGTATCAGCTTTACTGTGCTGTAATGAAATAGGTCATATGAAGACCTGAATCAGCAAGGTTACATCACATGGAAAGTATGTGTAGGCAGAATAGAAAGGCTCTTCTACAGGATCCTGGAGCTTGAATACTTAAGCCATGACGTCATGCAGTAGACCATTAAGAGAAAAGAAATCCAAGTGTAGAGTCCAGCCATTTATGAGCATGTGATTGCAAAGATGCATAGTTCAGAACCCAGCCTCTGCTGTTTTACACTCAGGAGTTGGCATAGGAACACTTCAGAGCACCTTTCTACTTTCTCTAATATTGCTCTGTATAGGCATGGCTGCCATCCCCACTCTTTCACCTGAGCAATTCAAGATCAGAGAAAGAAAAGCACCCGTTTGTAGCCCATGGGTAAAGTGAAGTAGCTGAAGAAGGAAAACAATTTCACGTGAGAGCTAGCTCACGGGATTCAACTGGTTACCGAGTAAAGAGACACTGGTTTGTGATAATAAATTAATCACAAAGTGTCTTACATGATAAGAATTCATGAAGCCGGGCGGTGGTGGCGCACGCCTTTAATCCCAGCACTTGGGAGGCTGAGGCAGGCAGATTTCTGAGTTCGAGGCCAGCCTGGTCTACAGAGTGAGTTCCAGGATAGCCAGGGCTACACAGAGAAACCCTGTCTCGAAAAAACAAAACAAAACAACAAAAAAAGAATTCATGAAGATATATCTTCATGTCCTACATGAAGAATTCATGTTTTGAGAGTCCACAGGTCTGGGAAAAGATTTACCTCTCTTCATTTTGCACTTTCCACAAAGATGTATTTATTTTTTCTCTTATAAATATGATTGATTTGCCTACATGTGTGTATGTGTGTGTACATGTGTGTGTGTGTACATGTGTGTGTGTGTGTGTGTGTACCTGGTACTTGTAAAGGCCGATAGAGGATGTCTGATCCTCTGGAACTGGAGTTACAGATGGCTGAGAACCACCCTGTAAGGGCTGGGAACCGATCCAGGCTCTTCTGTAAGAGCAGCCAGTATTCTTACCCCTCCCCCTCAGCTCTCTCTCTCTCCAGCTCTCTCCCCCATTGCTCCCACCCTTCTTAGCATGCCTGCCTGCTTTTGTTTTTCTTCTTAATATCCTGTGATGCTCTGATGCTGTGACATTTGCTTAATATTTAGCCGAGGAACTTATAATAAGTGGCCAGGCTAGAGGACCGACTCAATGTCATACACTGCACAAAAAGCAACAATCTGAGAGGGGGCTTTTTTTTTTTTTTTTCTGCTCTCCTGTATTTTGCTTTTTCCACCCGCTGAGGATGGTAGAATCAAATCTAGAAATATCTGTATCTATGTTAACACAACCAACCCCCTCAGAGCTCTACTGGTTCACTCTGTATAGGAGACAATACCATTTTCAACTCATTTAAGTTAATCCTGCTTGCTTATTCTTCAGTTGTATGTCAAACCACATTTTAAAGCTATTTCCCCAAGTCTCCAAGGATCTCCTTTCCATGCTGGAAGTGGGATTCTCTTAATGGTTTAAACAGAAGTCAGCATCTGCCATTATTGTTTTAGCACCTGAAATCCATAATCTCTCCCTTGTTGACTTTCTACTCAAGTTAATTTCTACCCCCCAAATTTGCATTTATTGCATGCTGACAATTCAAAACTTCTTTCTGTTTTTCCAAAGACAACACAGAAACAGATCAAAACACAGAAATCTCATCCCCACTCTAGGATCTGTCTGTCTGTCGGTCTATTTGTTGGTCTTGTCTTTTAAAAGAGATTGGCACCAGACTTCCCATGTTCGATCTGCCATGTCCTCAGCTACTGTCTCCTCTGTGAGGTCTTCTCAGATACCCTTCCTTAAACCCCACAGCTCCTGTGCCTTATAAATTCTCCAGTTCAGGATGCTTTCTTGTTCATTTCTTAATTTACATGTCTACTATGTCCTTCCAGTGGGAGAGAATAATCTATAGGAAAGCCAAAACTTCATAAACCTCATACCACCAGTTCCATAAAACAACGGCTCCCAGAATTTTATGCCTTTTACCTTTTTTAAGTTCTTGGATTTTTTTCTTTTTTGTGCTATTTCATAATCACTCCAGGGGCTTGTGGATAGCCATAAGCTGGAATCTCATAACCAAAATGATTTTGTTTCCCCTCCATATAGGATGAAGATTTCAAATAGTCTGCACATTGGTCACTTAATCATCTGAAAGGAAGTAGGGTTCTGAATGAAATAAGCAAAAGAAGGGTTAGGGGGAAAAGCAGGAAGAATAAGCATCCCAAAGGATGGCTAATTTGGTTGAAAATAACCTGGTTCCACTGCCTGACTATGGGAAAAGACTACTGAAGTACCTGTCTTCTGGCCTGACTTGTAGCCTGCCCTCAGGGAGTCTGTTAGAGTGTCCCTAAGTTGAACGGACACTTTCTAACAAATTGCTTAGGAAGTCAATATCAAGTCAAGCTCAGAGGAATTTTGTGCAAATTTTTGGTTATCTTTAGGAATTAAGACCTGCTCTACCCATAGTAGTGCTTTGGTCTTATCTTGTTTGCAAATAGAAATAGTCTCAGTAAGTGCTCACACTAAACTAAAAAGCAAACAAACAAACAAAAAGAAAAAACCAAAAACAAATAAAAAACCAACAAAAAACAAACTAAAAACAAATCAAAACAAATAAAAAGAAAAACAAAAACAAACAAAAACAGAACAAAAAACAAAAACAAAAAAACAACAAAACCAGACAAAAAACAAACAAAAAGAAAAAAACACAGTAAAACAAAACAAGTTAAAAAAAATAAAACAAGAATCGAATTTGGAGGGTGAAGGCAAGAGACAAATTTTAGGTTTTTTTTCATAGTGTCCATCAATTGGTTGGATTCGTCATTACAACTCAATTTTATTATAAATAACAATGTTTTTTCCACCACTTTCTTATTATTTGTATAGTCTCTTGGTATATGGTTTGGCTGATGAATAAAGAAGAGGATACGAAGTTTACCCTTGGAAATGTTGCGTATCTGCCTGAAGTGAAGTTGTAAGGCTATAGACTTGCTCTCTGCCTGCCTCCCCCCCCCCCCCAAGTTTCATGACTGTTCCTGCTTCCTAACAGTTCATGCTTTTTTTTTTCCCTCCAAGAGGAATTAACCTTAGAAACTGACTAACAACATCCTTCCTCGAAGGGGGAAGAAAAAAAGTAAAAGTTTCCTCGGATTACTCCAAAGGACTTCCTTGGGATGCTTTGCTTTGAGTAACCCTCCAGGCAAGTAGCCACTTTTGAACTTTGCACTTTGCCCTCTGGTTTTCCCAACCTGGAGAAAGATCAATACCAGAGACCAAGTGTCCGCAAAAATCAAAATGATATGCGCAGATTGTTATTTATACAAGCCCCCCTGATTTTGTTTATGGAGTTGAATACAGACCTTGCCCTTTGATTAAAAGCAAATGCCTTGCCTCTCTGTGGGGACCTGTTCCAGATGATTACAGCTTTTTGAAGAAAACTGCAAAAAGGAAGAATTAATAGAGAGAGGTGGATCTCCAGCAGTAAATTTTTGGGTATACTATCAGAAGATAGTGATGAGACCTTGTGTATAAGTCAAGCAGACAAAGGGCTGCTGAAACACCAGAGTGGTCCCCAGGCTGTGCACACACATATCAATCACTCAAAGTCAATATCTAGCCTATCAAGATTAATCCAACAATTAACATGTGCGTCATTCCTGAAATTTATTAACAGTGAATAAGAGAAAAAATATACACAGCTAATATCTTTGGATGCTGTGGCCCCAAATTTTAGAGAAAGGAGAAAAAGAAAATGAAAACAAAAATAGGAAGTAGACAGATGATTCTATTATAAGTCTGATAATGAATCCATGTGATTTTCTATACAATCAACAAAATTATCTATCACCCAGAAAAGAAAATCCTAAAACTGCATATCACATGAGACTCAACACTTACATCATCTGCATTCTATATAGAAAGACTAATTTATGCAAATAAGTCTAGAAGAAAAGATGTAAAATTAGCTTGTTTTATTTCTTAACTATTTATTACTTACCCTGCAACATGCTTTTTATAAAAACTTTAAACACTTCAAAGTGTATGCATTTCCTTTATTATTAAGAGTAATTCAAAAGGGCTCTCTGCACAATATTTAAATTTATTTTTAGCCTTCTTAAGACAAATCTGTTGCATTTTTGATCCTGTCTATTTGTAGTTCATTTGGGGGAGGTTTATATTATTAAAAGTATAAAACAACAAATTATCAACAAACACAGAAGCTCCGTGCTTGGCTTTGCTGAGAGTTACAAAGACTCTTTAGCTCTGTCCCTAACATTGTTTCTCATCATGATTCGGAAAACAGACTGACTATATAAGTCATTATTTGCAGAATAATTAATGGGCAATTTGTGTGGTCTTAACCAATTGTGTGGCCAGTTTCTTGAGTTTATTCTTCCCATCTGAAGTTAGTCCACGAGGGGCAAGGATCTTGTGGAATTAATTAAGAAGAACAAATACAGTAAAACCACAATGAAATTTATTACATTGTATTTAAGGCAGTTCAAAGTTGGTACCCGGAATCACAGAGGTAACATAGATGCATCACCCACCCAGTTTTGGATGTCAAAGAATAAAAAATAATACTGTACAGTTTATTCCATTAGGCACACAACCAGGCCTTAGAGTGAAGATAAACAGCTGTATCAGAGAAGAAATAAAGTTCAGAGGAGAGGTTTAAAAGGAATCTGTGCTTAAATGTTCTGTGATGGATTATAGACATTGCAGAAATGTCACCTGATAGAAAGAATGACCTGCATAAGTGGGTCTTCTGTACCATGTCTTGTATTTTATGACTTTATATCATTCCCATGTTTGCTCTAACTTAAAAACAGAGTAAAATGATTTAAAAAATAAAATTAAAATCTAGATGAAAATATTCAGTAGCTGTATATCATTAAATACTCCCGCCACGCATTAGGATCGAGCAGTGAGGAGGTCAAATCTCTTATCAAGATTTTGGTCATTTTCCTGTTCACTGTAGAATATAATAGATTACATCTGGTATCTTTATAATTTTATAACATCTTTCAAAGTAAGGCATTCTATGATCAATTTTGTCAAGATTGCAATGTAATGATAGTAAGGAAAAAAATATACATTTCTAAGTGAAATTACGACAAAATGCAAGCAATACTTAGTAGAAAGATAACTGCAGGCTCACTTGTGTAGTTCTACTATGGCCAAAAGCTTCCTTACAGCTCATCCCGAATGTATTGTAGCTGTTACCCAGATCAATGATAATGTAGTTCATACTTAGCACCCTGAGTACAGATAGACAGGTGCCCTGTCTTACTTAGAAATCTTCTCTTGTAATTTTATGTATAGTTATCATTTCCTCAACATGTTTAGTACAAGAAAAGTCTTGTAGAAAAAAAAAAAGGACTGTGATTATAAACATGCCTGAGAGAACCCAGCATAAACTTGATGTATCCTTTAAATTACCTGTGCTTGCACAGAAGTCATTTCCTGGGCTGAATTATAAGTCTCTTGCAGAGGTGAACACAGAGCTGAAAAGTCGTTTCATTTCTTTTACATAGAATGGGAAACTGAGTGTTCCCAAGACGGACATTAGCAAGTCACACAAGCCTATGTGAATAGCCTGTCCAGACAAAAACAAACAAACAAAAAAGAAAAAAAAAAAAAAACAAACAGAAAGCAAACAAAAGTTAAAAAAGCTCTCCATACAAACCCACCAAAAATAAATACACAAACAGACAAACAAATACACAAACAAACAAAAGACCCAAACAAACATAAAATATTTTTCAGCCTTCCTGAACCAGGACGTTAGTTGTTTTTCTTTAAGATACTGTTCAAAATTTGCAGATGCTTTTTTTTTTTTTTTAATTCTGCTTATCATCTGTTCTGTGTCACAGTGACTTTTAGAACTATCAAGAACTCGTGAAGTAAACCTCTTGCCAATATCCTTAAAGGAAAGACTATGATAGCCTTTGTGGTCATGTTTCAGGGTGATGGATGTTTCCGTATGCCTTTGCTTTTAGTACTTTAAGACAAAATGCTTATAAAATAAGCCACACACAGGGACAGAACTCACAATTGGAATGTTTAAATGCTTATTTACTTCTCTTTCTACTAGCTTGTAAAACATTATTTTCTTATTTTTTCTTAAATAGTCTGTGCTAATTACAATCCATGACCCTTACCCTCCAAGTGCCTTCATTTATGGCCATGCATTCCTTTCCTGGGCAACACATTGACCCAGTTTATAAGATGTGGCTACCAGGCCCACCAGCCCTGACTTTTGCTCCCCCAAGGTCATAAGTCTAACTAACTCACATATAACCCAAAGAATTCATCGTTTATAGTAGAAGCAGGTCACTTGTTGGAAGCTCAAGGGCCAATACCCTGTAATACAACAAATATTTCCATGTGGAATATTGTAGATAGCGGTGTAGAAACATGTTTGCAATTTTTTTTTTCCTTTCTCAAAGGAGGGAACGATAGAAAAAAAAAAAGTAACCTTTTGTAAGTCTATAAGCAGGTAACAGCATAGACTCATTCTGAACTACTTACACAAATGAGTTTTGGAGCTCAATTCTTCATTCTGCAAGTTAGACTGTTATGGGATCTTCGTACTTCTAATTTCAGTCTCATGTGGTTCTAAGTTGGTGTAAAAAATAGAAGTAGAAGGTTCCATGTCAACTTCCCCATAATTGAGTCCAAGGTCAGAAAGATGATTGTCCTAGCTCTAGTTTTTGGTAGATCTAATGAAAAGTTTAATATCATTTACTCCTTATACATTTGACAAAATATTAACTCAGAGCTTTTTAAAATATTATCTCTACTCTGTGTGTGTGTGTGTGTGTGTGTGTGTGTGTGTGTGTGTGTGTGTGCACGTGAATGCTTGTGCGCACTTGGGGCATCTGTTCAGGTGCCTTCTGGAGCATCTGATCCCCTGGAGCTGGAGTTACAGACAGTTGTGAGCTTCCCAGTAGAGATCCTAAGAACCAAACTTGGATTCTCTTTAAAAAAAAAAAAAAAAAAAAAAGTGAATTCTCTTACTTCAGAACCATCTTTCCAATCCCAGTAGTAAATGTTTCAAATGTTTGCAGGGAGCAATATACATTGATATGGTAAACAAAGATTGTCAATGAAACCAACTGTACCTTGAGTTATTCACAAACAAATGATATTTCTGTTCATAGGGACATGAGGTCTTAATCATCAGCAATTACAATTTTGAGAATTTTATCTCAGGGATTTATTTCAGATGAAAGATTTTTAGAAATTTCAGTCCTTCAGACCCTTAGTACATTCTTAGTAATCATAAACAAAATAAAACAAGACAGACAAAAATTCTGTGGCATCAGCAAAAATAGAATTTCTATTTAATTATCAAGTGAAATAAATTGGCACATTCATAAGACATTGACTGAAGAAAAAATGGCTAGCTAAAGGGAAAAATCTGTATTTGACATTCAGCTTTTTATTTCCATGTCCAAGCATCGTGTAAAGCATGTGATATCTGCCTTTTGAATAAAGTTTTATCACAACCAATACTTTTACTGAAAAACTATGATGCTTGAACAGTTTTGAAGCTGATAGAATCAAAATATTTCATGTAAAATGTTACATGGTTAGTATGAAATTGATTTGATTTGGATGTGTGAAGCCAAAAATCTATGAAGGTGGAAGGTACATATATATTGTTCATTTAAAAATAACTACTTGGTTGTTTCATTATTCAGTCATATCATATATATATATATATATTCATATATATTCATATATATATTCATATATATGTTGCATTGTATGTATATATATGTAAATGAAAATTTGAAATTGTTGACTTGCAAACAGATTTTCTATGACAGCACTATGTAGGCTTCTATTTTTTTCTGCACGCAACATTTTAGTGCATGCCGACCTCATTTAATGTGTAAAATCACCTTGCCTGTCTTGTCTTGGAAGAGAGTATCCTGAGAATGACAAGTGTTAAAACCCTGCTCTCCCATTCTCATGAAGACTTGGGGTGTTCTTGTGACCTATGTAGCAGTTAACCATGAGGGCTCTAAGAAAAGGGTCATTTACTTGCCCTGTTGTCAGCGCATCTGGAGGCCTTGTCAAAACAATATAATTTTACTTGGTAACTTTTTGACATTGGTATTTATTGCACCTGTCTTTTGGCATGATTTATGACCTGTCCGGTGAATATTTCTCCTAAAGTTGGAGTTTACAATACAAGATAAGTGAAGCATTTAAATGTCCGTGTGTGTTTCAGAAGGGGAACTGGATATTTTGCATCCATGGCTTACATCATTCCTATTCCCAACCTTGTTGTCACGCTGGAGGGGCCCTATGATAGACTACTTGGTTCTCCAGAAAAAGATTTTAAAAGGGGGGTGGGAGATGTGAAACTACCTTTTTCCTCCTCCCTTGCTGGAAGACCGTGTCAGTATATTTTAAGGAGTGACAAGAAAATGGACAGCAGTAGAAGACAGATGTTTATGATGAGGATAACCCAACAACCTTTTGTCTCTGTGATGGTACCTTGGCTGGAACCCACTGGTATAGCATTTCTATACGTCTCCAAAAAGCACACAAACTAGAGACTATTTCTGTATTTGCAAAGCATGGTTCCAACTGGATTGCCTAACAAGTTTTGTAAGCAAGAAAATGCTCTTTTTTCAAGATGCTCCCTTTCTTTCTCTGAGCATTAATTTGGTGACTGTCCTATAATTCTCTTTAAAGTTTTTAAAAATATAATTTCATGTGTATGAAGGTTTGCCTATATATGCATGTCTGGCGCTTGAAGAGGCCTGAAGGGGGCACTAGGTCCCCTGGGGCTGTCGCTATAGGTATTAGCCATTCCCCCAGGATGGGTGACATTAAGGAAGGCTTGGTCTGGGCCAGTGGAAAGCACTCCTAATTGCTGAGCCATCCCTCCAACCCTAATCTAAATACATTTCCTTTACTGCTCTTTTACATAAAACATAGACCTAATCTCTTTAAGAAGTTTCCTTGCATATTCAGTTATTTTATTTGGCTGACAAAAACCCACAGCCATTGGTTGGTTCATTATATTGTTGCACTGTGGTTGACTTTGATGTAAGATTCTGTATGTAACCCTTATTGCAGTCAGACAGAAACTCTGCACCTTACCACGTTCATAAATTCAAACACTTTAAAGTTGTTGTTTAAGAACTCACTATGGAAGCCTCCACACTTAGATAAGCCAAACTTTATTTATTTAATGTGAGTTATGCGTGGACTCTGCACACAATTTTCTACACGGTGGCATTTTAGATAATAATAACTCTAAGAGATAAGGGGATCAATTTGTATTTCCTACATGAACATTTTAAAGTTTCATCATATTCATTCATTCATTCATTCATTCATTCATTGTATGTGTGCACGTGTGTACACATGTATGTATACTTGTGTACACTCGTGTCCTTGAGGGACAGAATTCCCCAAATGGCTCTTGCTATTTCTGGTTAGTCTACCTCCAATACAGAAGAGATGAGAAGTCCTTCATGGTATGAAACAATCTCCTTCTTGAAGAAGCTCATCCTTCACAAACTAGACCCTGCCATGTGTGTTGCCAAAGCTGTGACATCAGAACTGGCAGGACATTAAATTGAGATTAGAAATGGCCTCAATGACATCACCTCTCTTGTTCCTATCAAACAGATGTTTTTTGTATATTGTGCAATTTTAGGTCATTATTCACAGTTTGGGTCAGAATAATCCAGAGAGCCAAAATCCTGCCAAGAATAATTGACCTGGAACCAGTTCAAAGACCAGGAATTATTTTATTGATTAGATGCCCAAGTTTTTGTTTTCCAGAAGAGCATCATGAGCCATCATCAATACATAGTAATTTTTGAGCCACTTTAGCACATGTGATGTCTAGAACTTCAAAATATGTTCCCAGAATCAACTTTAAAAGAACCAGTCTATTAAGATAGCTGAGAAGCTTTGTTGGGTACCACTGAACTTGGCCCAGAACTATTGTCTGCAGCAAGCAGTTTGTTCGCACTGGATAGTTATTTATTTTCACCTTAAATTTGTTGAGTTCATATCCTCCCTTTAGCTAAGCCCACAGACAGTTTGTCCATGTTAGACAAACCAGACAGGAAGTTGTTCTGAGAGACTTGGTCCAGGCAGTATACCAAAACATGAGTTTGGCTGGCTGAGAACTTGGAGAATAAAAACACACCCCAAGCAAAATAAAACAAATTCGAAACGTGTTCAGAGAAACTTTACAATAGATATTAATCTTGTATATTCTTTTCTCCAAGGCACTGTAAGGGATTCTGGTAATAAAATTGCCAGATAGTTTTGAAAATTCTGTGTCATTATATTACCCCTAATACAGGTTAAATATCTTACATTGGAAAATTTCATGTGTCTTCTAAATAAATCCACTTGATGTTCAAGTCTCTATCCAACTATATTTCCATTTTAGTTTTCATGCTCGGATGCCATTTTTGTATACTGAGAATTATTAAGACTCTTACTGCCACCTTCTTGGTAAACACAATCTCTACACAAAGAACATTAGCTCTTTGTCCATTTCTTTGTGGACTTCCCCTTCCCTCTAACCAAGAGTTCTACCAATATTCTCTCTCCTTTCTGTGATGTGAGTTTGTCTTAAAAGCTTCTGCATGCTTTTAACAGCACACATCAATAGACACGTTATATTGTTTACTTTTGCCATTGCTGTAACCAAATTCCTAATTGAAATAACTTCTTAAGAGGAATGGTTTATCTTCATTAGCAGTTATAATAAGGTAAACCCATGGTCTCTTGGTCCCATGATGGCAACAGAAGACTATGGAAGCACATCTTTTCGGATAAAAAGAAAAGAAGATACAGAAAGATAGCTCTTAAAGACAGGTTTCCAAAGACCTTCTTCTCCCATCTAGATTCTACGTCCTATCTTTTACCACCTTCCAGTAATACCATCACACCGAGGATTTATCAAGGGATAACTTCATTCATTACCTCTAAGCCTTCATGAATTATCCTTGTAAAGACCTAAAAATATACTTCAATAAGCATCTGGTATTTTAAAGAAAATAATCCAGATGATAATCCAAATCATACATCAACTATGCTATGATGAATGATTCCTGATATCACCATTAAGGTGGGCTTGTTAAAAGTTTGGCTGGGGATGGAAAGATAATAGATCAAGTGCTTGCCTGAAAACCATACTTGAATCTAACAAAAGATGGACATTGTGTGATTGCTTTTAATCTAAACACTAGTGAAGGGAAGATTGGTACATTTCTAAAGTCACTGGCCAGCCAGCTTATTCACTTGGAGAGTTCCAGGCTAGCGAAAGTTCTTGTGAGACAGAATGTGTAAGCTACAAGATGTGTAAGAATATGTAAGCTACAAGATGACTCAAGACCTGACAAGCGTATAATACACATGGTGGAGATTCCTATAATTTTTTTCCAACCGGCACACATACACACGCACACGCACACGCACACGCACACACACATATACACACGAACTCACTTATACCCACTTGCACCACTAAATGAGAAGATATTTGACTCTGTGGATATGGAACAAGCATTTATCTCTGTTTCTGTAATTTTTTTTTTTTTTTACTACTGAGCACAGTAAATGAATTCTCACACCAACATGAAATAAATCCGGCAGGAACATAGACCTTAAAGTTTATCTAACTACAGTTGGCTAGCAAGATCTTGTCTTCTACATTAAATTTTGGCATATGCCTTGATAATTTCTCCACTATTATACCAAGTTTCCTAGTAAATGTTTGTGGAAACAATGATGAATAGAGATTCTCAAGTTGTACCACACTTCTGTCATTTGTCTCTTGGAGCTGGTATGTCTGACAGCTGTCAAGTCACCTGTCCTGTGTATGTGTCAAACATCTCTGAAAAATGGAAGAGAACAAAACCCGAGTTGTGTCATATTCTCCTGTGGACTTCATTTCCAGGTCTTATTATAGGGAATATACAGTGGTTACAGGAGCCACTCAGTGTAAGTATAAAATTTCCTGTACTGATAGTGTAAATGTATCTCCTATGCTTATATGAAGGAAGGTTCTATCAGATAACACCAGGGGCAAGCATGTTCAGTTTTCACTGAAACAAGGCACATCAGCTTGTTTGACTGTAATACTTAGAGAACATTCTTGCATCTGATAAACACACCATTTCCCATCTTAATAAACCATCATGGACACATCTGCTTTCCAGACCAACCATCACCTCCTCACCGAGGTGAATAGCCAGAACACCATGACAGGGAAAGGAATCTAGCTGTAACATGAGGTAAGCCTGGACAGAAACAATATTTTAAAATGCAGGTGCTGACAGTGGAGTGGGAAGATCAGGGATTCGAGCATCTTTGGGGGTGCTCTTTTCATAAGCATTGGTCTAGTTCCCAGGGATTTACACATGTGTTTGTAACACAGTTTTGATATTTTCCCTGCTTATGATGTGTAGGTGTGGTCTGAGTTTGTCTCTTCTTTTAGTCTTAGTTACCTGAACTCTGCAGACATGATAGGTGGTGTAGAAGTGATAGGAAATAAAAAAAAAAGGTTTCCTGGGATATTCTGCTTGTCTGTCTGGGAAGTGAGACCATATATATTTGCATTGGTTCTTCCTGTATTTCCTTGAATGAATGTATGTAGCTGTATAATGAGTATTGCTCCTTGGGGATGATGGTTTTTCCACATCAGGTCTTGATGGCTTGTGAACCTGCACAACTCATTACATGCTAGTTCCGTGTCTTCAAGTCACAGAAGCATGCTACAGGAACCTTATAAATGGCCACTGGACACCTAGGATATTGTAGAGGGGCTGGGCTTTTTGCTTGGTCTGATACACAAATGCAGGGGAGAAAAGAGGACACCAAAGAGGTTTATCTGCTAGTGACTTCTTAAAAATGCCCAGCTAGATATGAAATAGGGATGGAAGTGTTATGAGTTTGAAAGACACAGTTGGTTTACATGCCCTGTCACATGTCCCATGTCCCATGTCATATGCCAGCACCCAGAATACTGACCTCTGTAAACCTCTCTACATCCTGTTCACTGCTAACCTTCACATTTTGTAACTTAAACATGACAAAACCTAAATGGAGAGTGTTTCATGTCGCATATCTTAGAGATCACTGAATAAATAAATGTAACCTGTAACACTTTCCTTCCAGGAGTCAGAGAAAGCCCCTTGTATGTGAAGGCAGTCCTGTGAACAGTCACCTCTTTGGGGCATTCATGTACTTATCTGAATGGGTGAAATCGACATGCATCCCATTATAGGCGAGTTTTTTTCTAAGACACCTTACATTTTTTCTGTTATCCAATGCTTGCTCCAATTAGAAAGACAAATGTGAAGCAAAAGGCACCAGAGCAACAATACACAGAATCCACACTGTGTGTCCCCCTGCATGTCTACAGAGAGCGGCTAAAGCAAGCTGCCTGGAGGTGACTGCTTCAGGAGGTTTGATAGAATCAAGGCCAAGTGAGTCCTGCCAGACTTTCCTTTTCCTCCCAGATGGTTGTGGTCTGCGACTTTCACTTTTAATGGACAAACAAGGAAGCCCACCAGCCCAAGCCGGGGGAGCACACTAAGAAAACAAACAAACAAGGGCAATCAAGCTTCAGACCTGGGGACCAATGACAGGTATGATTGATCAGGTGACCAGCTGGAAGCTGTCACCACCAGGTTGAGAGAAACAGGCAGAGTTTGGTTGTTTCACGGGCCAGAGATTATCACGAGGTATTAGGTGGGGAGCGTTCTGAGGCAAACAAAGAAATTGAAAGGATGGGGCTCCCTTTGCCTGGTCCACAGTCTGATACCATTCTTACCATATGCTTCACCTGGTGTTAGGGACGCCTAAAGCTAAACGAGCTGTATTTCCTCTTAAGAGACCTTCGTAGAAAAAAAAATAATCCTGCACATATATAGAAGCATGTAAGTTTTTTGAAAAAATATCTTGAGACAGAACAAACATATTTTTTTCTTGCTACAATAAATATAAACTTAAGTACATGACAATTTTGTCAGTACGTGATCCACAGAGTACAGCATGGGGGATCAAAAGCATACACTTCAGTAGTGACATAACTGTAATGTTATTTAAACGAAGGAAACAGAAGCCCTACTAAGTTGACCATGCTGTTCTTAACAACTCAGGTAACACTGTGCTAAGTTGAGTTTTCAGACCCCTTAAATTATCATGATACTTGTAGAAAGCTTTGGAAGAAGAATTACTTAAACACTGAAATAAATAACCACACCCATCTTAAGATTTTTTTCCCATTATTAAAATAATAAAGTGTGGGGGAAAAGTGCACGTTGAAATCAAGGCAAGATGTACAGGGTATCAATTAATAGTGGTGGAATCTGAGATCGAGGCAACCCTTAGCAACAATCCCTAACAAGCAAATTGTGAGCAGGCTGATTATACATAATTATATATATTATGCTTAATATATGGGTAGTAGCTTCACATTCCCAAATTGGAATTTGGCAGAAAGTTAGTGTTTTCTTTTCAATTGCTTTAGATTTATTTATTTCATTTTTATGTGCATCACACACATACATATATGTATGTCTGTGCATCACGGGCGTGCCCTGTGCTTGCTGTCTGAAGAGTGACTGGGATTCTTGGAAGTGTAGTTAAGGGTGGTTGGCAGCCACCATGTGTGTGCTGAGAACTGAACCCAGGACCTCTGCAAGAGAAGCAAGTATCTTTTGTGCAAGAACAAACGCTGAGCAATCTCTGCAGCCGCCACAGGAAGACCTGAAGGTCAAGGATATGCTCTAGACATGTTGAACACCTGTAATCCTAGAACCTGCAGGTTCAGTCTGGCCAAACACTGATATTTTAGCAATAATTTTGGTATGGTACTGCAAAGGGAAGCCACTGAGACGTAACAAAGCTATTCCTGTGCTTCATCTGGTTTCCTCTAAGGCAAGATAGAACAAGTTCAATTTCTCAACTACACTGGAGGATGAAGCAGTGAGTCTAGAGGGGGAGAGGGGGGTCCCTGGAAAATATCCTTTTAAAGTTATTCCGGTGATACTAATTAGAGCTGAAAACGCTTGCCTCATAATTCAAATTAGCTTGCTAAACCCACCAGTAATATGGCAATATAGAACAATGTTGTTTTCTTGTAGAAGTTATTTCTTCTTTTTGGAAAAAAAAAAAGATGAGTCTATGAGGTTCCCCCCCCCCCCCCCCCGCATGTGCAGAGGTATGTATGCATTTGAATCACATGTACGCACTGCCAAAATAGGCCAGAAGAGGGCATCCAAGCCCTCAGAATTGCTTAAGGTGGTTCCGGATCACCATGTGGGTGCCAGGAACCGAACCCAGATCCTCTGAAAGAGCAGCCAGTGTTCCTAACCACCGAGCCAGCAGTTTAGCACTGTTTCTTTTATAGCAAAAGAGTCTTGCTTGCAAGGAGTTGGGGGTGTATGAGAAAGAGAACCAAACGGTCCTTCCCTACATTCTAAGTTTTAGTGTGGCTGGGTGGGCGGTGCACACTGGGAATGAGATGAATCGTGACAGACTGCTCTGGAGGGAATTTTGTAAATGAGACGAGAACAAGAGCAGAGAGAAAAAGGTTTCTGGTCCAGTATTTGGCGCCTATGTGTGCCTATGCACTGCCTATGTGTGCACTAAGTAATCAGAACTTAAAATAGTGAGCATTGGCATCCTTAGAAACGATGGATGACCCAACTCAGGAGAGGGTATGGTCTTAGGGTATAGTTTGTAATCCATCAGTGTTTATCCATGCCCTTGTAATTCTTTATTTAGTCATTCTGATTTTCATCGTAGCAGAAATTGAACCTAGTGTCTTGTACTTGGTAGGCAAATGCCCAAACATTAAGCTATATCCTGCTGTGTTCTTTAAATCCAGAATACACACTAGCAGTCCAATCTAGTGTCAGTCAATACCCAATAGATAATCTTAAAATGTAGTAATCATTGCATGTATGTACATGCAGTGACAAAGATTAAAGAATTTTTTTAAAAACACTCATATTCCAACTTGAAAAACATTAACAGTCTGTTTCAACCAATAAGGCAACAGCTTCCTAGAAATGGCATTCCAGGGTGACCTCTTGCCTCCACAATCTTCTTCACACACACCTTCACATGAAATGCACACACACACACACACACACACACACAAACACACACTAAAGTTGAATTATAACGAACATGCCTGTAACCATGATAGTTCTTTGGCAATGTTAGCAGACAAGAAATGATTATTTAAATACCCAAAATGTTCTAACCGGTAGCTCTCTAACGTTGCTGAATTTTTTCTGCTCCTCACCCCAGAGAACAATACCTCATTTTTAGTGATTTCATTATATTCGAACAATACTTTGTAAATGTGAATTTTAAACTCTCAATTCACAAACTGGGCTTTTTCACCCATGCCTCAGTTCTTGAAATAAAGACTCGAAGACTTAATTTTTATGAATAAGCTTAGGTCATAAGCTCGGGAACACTCATTGTCTAGCTCATAACTTAATTAAGCCATTTATTCTACTCTATGAGTGACACATGGCTGGTTACCTCTTCACAGTTTCATGTGTCTTTCTAAGAACTCTGGATGAATCTCCTCCTGGGCCTGACTCTATCCCAGAGTTACCGTCTCCCTACTGGAAGTCCAGCCACTATTTCCTGCCTCTGCTAATAGCCCATCAACATTTTTGGGGGAGTTTGGGGGAACAGGTGATTCTTCCATACAGTACACAAGAGACTCTCGATTCTCTCTATAACCAACAACTAAAAACAATTTATGTTCTCAAAACTATAGGAAAGTTCATTAAAATATAATCCTTGTCACGTCAAGAACCATCAAGGTTTTCAGACGTTCTATGACCATTCAGCAGAATGATGGGTTCTTTTAAGATAAAGGAGCATGCCTTAAAGGGGTCATAGCTATGGCTCTTGCGATTCATAAACCCCTGTTACCCAGAAACAAGGCGCCTTGCTGTACGTGAATGAACAAAACACTTGTTTTTAAAGACAAGGCATGGTGCAAAATAATGTCAAAATAGTGTTTTCCGGGGCCTATTTATTTTATATTTAATGGAAGGAAATTATTGCCAGCTGTTCTCACCCCTCCCAGGATTTTTTAAATGAATCTTACACTAAGATGATTAATTCTACACTCTTGGAGGTTTGGGGCTGAATGCTATTGAGTACGCAATTACCTTAATCCACTTCTGTTTGTTTTTTTGCATGCCCCATGATGACGGTAATTTTTGCCCCCCTCCCCCGAATAATCTTTCTACTATAATTAGGCATGTATGGAAAGGGTTTTACACATATGTCCAAGGAGTTTTCTTGCTCTTATTAACCAATTTGAGCTGCAAATTACAATCAACCTGTCTTATTCTAACGGATAAAGTTCATGACACCAATTGAATTCATTTCTCAGCTTAGCTGCCCACATCATACTACTGACCTTAAGACAATGTGAAATCATTTGTTTATGGAATAAAATAAGTAAAAGCAATAGGAAATGATCAACTATTGATTTGGTTAGCAAAGCAAGCACCAAGTGGTCTTTTAAAATTAATTTTTAAGGTTATAATAAATCACCATCTGTACATGAAGGGGAGGATGGCCTTGTCGGGCATAGGCAGGAGAGGAGATTCTTGGTCTCGTGAAGGATGAACACCTAGTGGGGGGAAATTCGAGGGTGGGGAGGTGGGAATGAGGGGGGTAGGTGGGGGCACATCCTCATAGAAGCATGAGGAGGGGGGTTGAGATAGGAGGTTCCTGGGTGGTGGGGGGAAAAGGGGTAAGGGGATAAAATCTGAAATGTAAATATAATATCCAGTAAAAAGAGAGAGAGAAATCACATCATTTTCCCTTTGCCATTTTTTTCTCAAGCCATTCCATAATCTCTCCTTGCTCTCTTTCAAATTCCATCCCCCATTTTCTTAATTGCTGTCAATTCATTTACACATACACATATACAGATACAAATTATACATATACATGTACATGTAGATATACATACACATTTGTAAATATAACTTCTTAGTCTGTATAATGTTACTTTTGTTAATATTTTTCAGGACTGATGACTTGTTTTGGGGTCATGAATTGATTTGCTATTACCCGGAAAAGATTATTTCTCAGAATTACTCAGTGGCCTGTAGATATTTTATACGGTTGAGGCATTATGGCCTTTCTCCCCTCTAGCTCTACTATCTAGTACTGTCATCTTTGTTCATGTCTGGGCAGTCAGGTCAGTAAGAATTTATGGGTGTAGCTTCTGAAATTATTAGGAGACACAATTTCATAACAAACTCTCTGATCTTCTGGCTCGTGTAACATTCCTGCTTCCTTTTATGCAATTTCCCCCAAGCTTTACATGCAAGATTAAAAAAAAAAAAAAAATCTGTAGGGAATGTAAAAATAAAGGATTTAGCAGGTGTGATAGAGAAGACTTCAGAGGAATGGTGTTGAGCAGCCACTAGACCAGCGTAACCCTGTGGAGTCTCTTGTGAGCTGATATGCATGGTATTGATTGTGGACTGGATAGCCCAAGCAACAAGAGATACCTCTCTACCTATATGGAGAGTCTTACTTCATAATGGATGTTTCTAGCCTGAGTATTTCTCCTGACATCCACTACAATGCAGAATTGGAGAGCAAGCCAAGTGAGAAAACTGAGTGGCCCATTGGAGAATTGTTTTTCACATGCTATTTAATTCCTCCTGTTTGGAAAGTCAGTTGTGTTGGGTGGTGTTTTGCTGGGGCAAACATGTGAAGGAGCGTTTTTCCTGAAGCGGGCACAAGTGAAGGATGTTTTGCTAAAGCAGTCACAGGTGAAAGGATGTTCTGCTAAAGCAAACATGTGAATGGACTCATGATGAAGTAATCTTCATTAATAACATGCCTCTGTTAGTCTGCCTTACATTGAGTAGTTGAGCGGCCTTTGTTGGGATGACATAGAAAGAAAGGCGCCAAAAACAAAACAAAACAAAACAAAACAAAACAAAACAAAACAAACAAACAAAGCAAAACAAAACTTCTGGTGGTGTGCTACAGCTTCTTGCCACTTCTGTGAACATGGGCTGATTGGCAGAGCGCTGTCAGCTGAGACAGACTCACACTGAGTTTTTGGAGGAAGTATACATAGGATCCAACAGACTGTTCGAGGATCTTGGGCTTGGAGCTTGATGCTTGTTTAGAGGGCTAGTTGTGCCATGTTAGTCGGTCTTCCATCTTCACTTAGCTGAGGCACAGCTGAGAACTTCTGGCTTTCCTGTTGACCATGAACAAGTCCTGTTGACTTGTGCTCATTCAGCTGAAGCCTGGTTGTTCCTGCTAGGTCGTGCTACTGCTGCTGCTATCAAGACACTACTGACCTGGACTGCTGGTGTATGTCCATGAAGTGTTTGCGAGTGGATCCAGTAGCCACTGCTGACCTATGAACTGAACTGCTGATTTCCTGACAACGCAGATGGGATTTGCTCCAAAGAACTCTTTCTAAACAGGTCTATTTTCCCCATATCCTTTCTTTTCCACTACCTCTGGTGGGTGATGGGCAGGAAGGGAGGTTACGATACTTAAGAACCATAAGCCTTAAAAAACTTAAAGTTACACTTAGGTTTTTTATGTGTGTAACTGTTAGCCTGCATTCCTGTCTGTTTGTTCCCTATTTTCATGTAGTGATAATGTTCCAAGAAGTAAATAAAGCAAGTTCTCTAGAGTTCCTCTCAGATACAAGAACAAGAATCTATTTCCGCTTAAACAAGGATCCAATCACGACTCTTCATGTGTGTGTGTGTGTGTGTGTGTGTCTGTCTGTCTGTCTGTTTGTGTGTTTATTTTGAAACCCAATGATTTAAACAGGCTTATCTGTGAGACCATGGATTTGGAATTATTCACTAAACTCTAGTGGACTGTTTAGTGGACACGCAATTGAAGAAATTGACTGCTCTTCACCCAGTATCCACTAGTAACAAATAAACAAGAAGGAATAGGTCCTAGGAGATCCTATGAAGCCCAATGAGGCCCTCCTTGATCATAATTTCCTGTTAATAGAGTCATTCTTATTAGGTCTATTGGTCTTATTAGGTCATTCTTATTAGGTCACAGCTGCTGTGAGGTCAAGATTACCTGAGCTGTGTCATACTTGAAGACAGCACTTCACAGTCCTCCCCTTGTCTTCTGATTGGTACATTTGATCTGTCCCCTCTTTGGTGATGATTCTTAAGCCTCTGCCTAGGAGAAGGTGGTATAAAGTTCCTGTGTACAACTAAACTTTCAACTACCCCTTGTTCTCAATAACTTAAGCAGCCAGGCTTTTGTGTACTCGTTGCCATTTGTTACAAAGACAAGCTTTTCTAATTAAGGTTAGGAGTAGCATTTGTATACGCATAGGTAGAAACATACACATTTTGACACTAGTAAGTTTGTCCTTAAGCTATAAGACCTTCTGAGCCATGAAGTTTTGACTAGGTTTACAGTACCAGGCATGGACTCTGTATTGTAAACTCTGCCTCAACATCAATCATAACAGATAGGTTACTCTATAATAGTCACCCCAGTATTTCACCCTGCTTGCACATCTTGATTGGCAAGTTGGTATTGTGGTTCATAGAATTCACAGCTGGGGAAGACCACTGATACTTTTTCTATTTTACTAACCTATGTATTACCTTCTGGTGCTTTGAAAGCCTGGCATCCACCTGGACACCTGGACAGTGGCAACCTGCACTCCTAGGGCAGAAACACTGTTGCAGAGAAATTAGCTGAAAGCTGTCAGCAGCCCATATTTCTTTATAAAAGACAATGCATATTTTGTTATGGCTTTGAGAATTTTATAGATTATATTTTGATCATTTTTACCTCCTCCCTCAACTCCTTCTAGACCCACCCTATATCTTATACACATAAGATATATATTATTTAAAAAATTACCCATTCCAGTTAGTGCTTGCTATATACACTTCAGTGTGTGAGCATCTATCTGAGAATGTTCTCCAAAGCAGAGGACACACCATTAAAAGAAATCTAAATCTCCCCCTGGCTTCTGTCAACTACCAATAATTACTCAAGAAGGGATATCACTTTGTGACTACATTACCTCTATATGAGCAGACTATACTTTGATTATCTTAATCAAAGGATCTGATTTTTTTTTTACCTTAATATCTAATGCTTTTGAATTGACTAAAAGAGCCACAGTATTAGATTTCTAATATTTCCTAATAAAGAAAGATTTCTGGTTGGTATGGCCATTCCAGAAAATAAACAAACCTGAATTTTAGTGAACTTCCTCTAAGCCAAGCACAATAGCATCATTTGTTCCAAAATATATTACTTTTCTATTAATAATTTTATGTAAATATCACTTAAGTTAAAGAAATTTCCATTGATAAGTTTCTTACTTAACTTCTGCTGACTGTATACTATCCTTTTAACCATTAGTCTGATAGACTTTGAAATAAGATCTAGGAGTTTCCTCAACCCATAATATGTCAATGTATCATCAACAACAGCTATATACTTTGACAACGATCAAGTTTGAATATGAAAGGTTCCTTGCACTGCCTCAAACATAGGTGATGTCCTAGTCTTCAGCTACTGACACTATTCTGAAGTGATTGTATCTACAGTAGGGGTGGTGTGTTAATTGTGTCAGTGGATGAACCTACTAATGATTACATCCTCAATAAATAACTAGGAAATGGGTCTTAGTCTGAGGACATAATTCCCGGAACATGCTGTAAAGCATATTCCCAGACAAAGAACTAAAGGTTACTAATGACTACTGATAGAAGAAGAATTAGTCTCTCCAAGGGTTGAGCCTTCTTATTGGTTCAATGAGGAGTGGTCAACCTTGAATTCATACATATGTAAACAACAAAAATGGACACAGCAAGTTGCTGTGTATTTATGTGCATACACATGCATGTATATATGCCTATAAAAATAACAATCAAATAAGAGGTTATCAGCTTGAGAGTGGGAGGAATTGAGAGGGCTTCAAGGAGGCTGGGAGGGTCTGGAGGGAGAAAACGGGGGAGGGGAAGTGATGTCATTCTTGTTCAATGAAGGAAGAATCTATTTTCACTCATGGTTTCAAAGAGTTGACAGCAATGACTCACTGGCTTCATTACTTTTGGCCTCAGGTAAGAAAGAACAACAAGGAGATGGACATATGTCATATATGAGGCTCTCACCTTTAGTTCACAATAAATAAAAAGAAAATGACATGGAACAAGATATATACTTTCAAACCCTCAGTGATCTTTGTCTGCCTAAATATATGTACTGTCTACAAGTTTTCAATCATGCCTTTAAATTCAGAAACCATCAATGGATTAATCCTTTAAGTGGGTCAAAGCTTTCATGATTCAATCCCCTCTCTCAAAGACTCACTTTTTGACATTTCATTAGGAACTGAACCTTCATCACATGGTTTTAAATGGACATATATGATACAAACCACAACAAGTCCTTAAATTGTCAGAATGACGTACATGAGACCAAGTAAAGGATTACAAAGATAGAATATACCAAAGGACTATTTACACAGGACTAGGGTTTTATAATTAAACCTTAATATAATAAATTATATTCATTGTATATATTCTATTTATAAATAAATAGAATAATAATTTATTTATAAATAGAATAATAAAATCTCTCTAAAGCCTTCATAGAATATGATTAGGGAGATAATTATAATCCCTCAGCCTAAGTAGACAAGGTCAGATCAAGAGACTATGGGAGTGGCAATGCTGTATAGGATCTTCATGCAGAGTAATAAAGCAGTGATAAAGCTTTGGCTAGGTAGAGATGAAGAATAGGGACCAAGGAGGATAAGCCATTTGGAGCCTCCTTTCTCAGTGTGTGTGTGCGCATGTGCGTGCACGTGCATCTGTGTGTGTATGTGTGTCCCATAGTCCTTTATAAAGACTGAATCCAGAGATGTAAGAGGCAAGAGTATGTTTGATTCTGCCAAAGACAGCATGCTGGGAGAGATAGAGTAGATAAGGAGATGAATATAAGAGCCGAGGATAACATGAAGACAGAGATGACCAGTCTCTGTAATCTGTGTGATACAACTGGAAGACTTTTGGCGACTAAGTTAGAACGTACTAAACGGAACCAGTATTTAATTCCTCCTTAGCTCTGCTAAAAAAGATGAGAAAGTGCCAAATGATGTATTTCATTTTTTTTCTATTTAATGTTTACAATAGTTACATGGAGCTAATATTGAGTGTTCCAATCAGATAATGTCTGATTAATTAGTTAGGTATTAATTTTACTCAAGTGCACATCTATATGGTTGTGTTTTGAAGGCATCTAGGATGGTGGGCTTTTCTGTTTTACCTCACACTCCACCTCCAGAAGCAGTCCTGTTGGTTGATCACCTGCTTGTCCATTCCTGCCTTATCATGATATATATATATATATATATATATATATATATATATATATATATATATACAGATAATATATATTTATTCAGATGATTAAAATATAACATTAACATCTATAATGAGTATTTTATTCTTTTCACTGTTAGTCACATGCTGGCATTTGTCTGCATTCCACAGAAAGCAGGGCAAACTCCTGGGAGAATTCAGAAGAGAATACTGTTCCCTTCCTGATGCAATTCAAAGGGCTTGCTGGATCATTACAGTAATTTTAGAATCTGTGAAAACCCCTCTGGCCCTCAGAAGGTGTTGAAGGCATAGGAAAGAAGCAATGGACTTGAAAGGTTTCTTCGCATCTGGCAATTCCCTCAATGACCAAGCTGAAAGAGGGCTGCAGAGAGGGAAGGCTCAAGCAATATTATGAGGGCAGTTTCCCACTCATGTTCAGGAAACCATTGAGACAAGGGGCTCACAGCAGTGGCCTCACAGTCAGGAGACTACACAAGCATGTGGCTTCTTCTGTTGTCTCTCTACAATACTCTATTCTCTCTCTCTCTCTCTCTCTCTCTCTCTCTCTCTCTCTGTGTGTAAAGTAACAATTTACAGTGAAGATGTAAAAGAAAAACAATTGACTTACCTTTTCAAAATCATTTAAAGAATTTTTTCTAATGAGATAATGTAAAGCATTCATCTTCCATTTATGAAAAAAGAAAGTGTGTGAGTGTATGTGTGTGTGTGTGTGTGTGTGTGAGAGAGAGAGAGAGAGAGAGAGAGAGAGAGAGAGAGAGTGTGTGTGTGTGTGTGTGTGTGTGTGTGTGTGAGAGAGAGAGAGAGAGAGAGAGAAAGAAAGAAAGAGAAAGAATCCTACATCTAGAGAGTAAAGCAAAGGTTAGTTTGAAGTGCAAATTCTATCCCATGACAACACTGAACTATAGAGTACTTAAGAAAACATTAATCCTCTGTTTTCAAAGTTTTATCTGTGATGGTTTCTTCTTTAGCAGCTATCTGTGGTAACTGAATTAATTTGAGAATGTTTGTGGAGTCTTTGAGAATGATGGGGTCACTTTGACACTTTGGTGGGCTTGGTTCAGGGAGCTGGGGACCTAGAATCTTGGAGGCCAGCAAAATTCTCTTAAGCCAGTGCCAATCAAGGTCTTGTCTAGCAAATCCCAAATAATAAGGTTCATGGACTGCAGGTTCCTTGAAAGAAACTACTATAGACAGCTTATGACCAAGAAGGAAGACAGGGCTCCTCTACAGAAGGAGGGATCCCTGAGCATGGGACACCATTGAAGGTCACTGTCATGGGGTTAATGAGACTTTACTGTATAGAGGAGTCAAGTAAGGAAGAGTTGGTTAGTCCACGTCACACCTCAGGTGTCCAGGTCCCTGGAAGATTCAGTGATGGCTTCAGTGTGGTCTCTAGGGAAATGACACTCCTTTAAAAGAAAAGAGATAAGGAAAAATTCCAAACTCGCCTTCTGGCATCCCTAGCCTCTGGCCATAAGCAGAACTGAAGATATATTGGTTTAGATACTTCTGGTAACTAGATCTCCAACAAGAACGAGGCTCCTGGTGTTTCCAAGGCTATTTCTGGCTTTTACACATTAAAGAAACATTTTCTGGGGTCATTTTACTTTAAAACTATCTACCCGAGACTATCAAAGAGCAACGTAATATGGTTGGCAATACTCTAAGTGTTCCTGTGCCATTTGTGACTTATCAAATTTCTATAACCATATCTTTGTCTTCATCTGAAACTATTAAGGATATAGGGGCTGTCCCTGTGTACATTGCCACAAATTTTAAGGACAATGAAAAGTTTTGAGTAGGCATTGATATTATCAAATTATCATAAGTAATAAAAATTCATGATGGTGTCTATAAGAAAAATATAATCATACGGATTTCTTTAAGAGATACATTTTGATGTTAGGTTGAATAACATGGAGGTTCCATATTTTCTATATGTATTTTTATCTGATTTCTGGTTTCAAAAAAATATCAAAATGTAAGGATTCTATTACAGAGGGAGTTTTTGTATGTTTTTTAAAATAAATTTTATCTTTAATCACTATCACACACACATATATATAATATATATATAAATATATTATTGGCAATATTTTTATAATAAAGTTTAAAATAAAAATTTAAATATTCTTCATTATCTGGACATCTGTATATGTAGTACATTTTATAGGTGCTTATATATGACATAATATAGATGATGATTATGATTGAATACATCTGCTATATATATGGTTTCAAAGAAATATATGCATGTTTTTAAGGATGCAGAACATGAGAAACTGCCCATGTGCCCATAGATTGGCTTACACTCACGCACATACAGACATCACTAAGTATACTAAGCAGGAAAAAAAAAAACAAACAGAAATGACTTTGTTGAATTGGGTTTGTATATTCAATTATATAACTTAATATACTATATTAATATAATAACTTACATATTCAATTATTTTTATATTGGAATATAAAGTCTTTGATAATATAATATAATATAAAAGTAAACCTGGTATAATACAAAATTATAATGTCATATGAACAATTACATTTTAGAGCAGGAATGCAAAACTTGTTTAAAAATAAAAAAAAAAAAAAACATTTCATGCAATTTACTAGATTAGCCATATAGAAACAGTGATAACTTAAATAGAAACCTGTAACATAATACAACACTTATTTGTGATAATACTTCATACTAATAAAAAGAATCAATGATGATTTGTCATTCTCATTATTTAAAAGATTATTCTTATTATTTTTCTTATACTATATACCTAGATACATGCAGTCAATAACAATTGATAAAAAATAGGCTCTGAATTTGAAGCAGGGTGGGGAGGAGTATCAGGAAGGGTTTGGAGAGAGAAAAGGAAAGAAATTTTGTAATTAAAATACAATTTAAAAAATGTTACACACACAAAAAAACCTCATAGAGCACATGAAAAGAAAGAAAAGTAGTGAGTGGTTGGAGAGAATTGAAGGGATGGAATTGATAAAAAATCATTATATACATGAAGAAAATTATTAAACAAATACAAAGAATATTCTAAGAAATCAAAGGAGCTTTGACATAAGGAGGAAACAATTTAGTTAACTACTTTTCTCTGTTTTTTTTTTCATGAATTTGTCTTTGTCTTATCATGGGAACTCTGTAATTCTCTTTATACTCTGCCCAACTGTGACTCTGTGCACCCTGTCCTCTTACCCTCCTGCCCGAGGACTAGCATCTATGTTTTCTTATTTTTCTAGCAATTAGATAACAAAGTATCAAAATATAGATCTTATTTCCTGAGATTTGTATTAGATACATTTAGTCCTATTTTACTGAATATACTTAGTTGTTTCTTCCTTTACCTGTCACATTTAGCTACATTTTGTAGTCCCTGGCTTTCACTGTGTAATGACAAAACACTTTCTTATCTCTTGCCTGGTTTTATCTTTTTAAAATTTGTAGGGTTTAAAATACTATCTATCTATCTATCATCTACCTATCTATTCCTAATTAGAACTAAAGAAATATGAACTGTATCAAAATGTTCAAGAGAAGAGAACACTAAAGAATGGACACATGGATCAGCTGAATAGGAGTCTTAACTACTCCTGTAGAGGAAACAGGTTTGGTTCCCAGCTCACACATGACAACTTACAAACTCTCTGGACCCCTGGGGTTGCTGATCTAATACACTCTTCTGATTTCCATAGTCACTATACACTCATGGCAAACATCAGGCAGGCAAACATATTAAAAAAAATACAACCCCACCATCAGCAGCATTACTAGTCAGAAGATGAAGCACACTTGGAAGCGAATTTGAAGCATAAATTTGATAAAATTTTGTGTAGCCCAAGATGACCTTAAACTAAAGACTGTCCCATTTCCAATCCCTCTAGAATCCGGGATCATAAGGGTGTCCTAGTGCACCTGGATGCGAGTGTCATTTTTTTTTTAACTTCTTAAGGTTTTAGGTTCACTAAGATTCTCCAGCCTATATTTTTACAAACATGTAGCACTATCATAGCCTATATTTTTAAAAACATACATCACTATCCTACTGAGGTCAGCCCCAAAATGATGCAAAGCCTAGAGATATGTTTATCTGCTGTTGGAATGAAGTACTGCTTCCAGGGAGCCGGTAACATTAGGGAAACTCAGAAAGCTAACAGGAAGTTCCTATGAAGAAACACGACCCCTTTCATTCTTTGTACTCAGCTCACCTGTGTTGTTCAAGTTTAAGATAGAGCAAAGTACTGAAGCCGATGACTGCACCCCAGTCCCACATCACAAATCATGTAAAGAATAGATGCAGGTTTGATGGTGAAAGACACTAGGTTCCTAAAGAGTGCACTGTACTGACTCTGTAACTGTTTATAGCTTATGTGTGCGTGTTCAACTGAGATACACTTTATGAATCTGTATGACAATATTAAAGCTAATGAATGCATCTTGGGAAGATAAATACAGTCACAAACATCAGAAAAAAATGGCTGTACTTCATGTTTCTTGTTTACCAATATGGAATGTTTAAATCTAGTGGACCATGTTTGGAAACTTAGTTTGAGTGTGGTTGTAATGGGTACTTGAATTGTTGTAAGTGTATATTCCCAGACTTGTGGCCTTGACATGGGTGTAGGAACCTGATTTTGTTTGAGGCATCTGTATAGGAATCACTGTGTTGGTCCTGTGGTGTCATGTGTTTACTGGCAATACTACATGTCATAAGAATATAAACCAAGGACTTAAGGTAAAGTAAATAAATACATCTTTACATGAAGGTTTGCCTATGCATAAACTTATACTTGATAGAACTTCATGGGCTTCCCCATCCTATGACATCACTAGTATGTGATTTCTAATTATGATTATTTATCTATCTAATGAATCTTCCTTTTTACCTTTCATTTTGTATTTTACAAAGCCTCCAGCCTCATGCGATGCCTTGAAATCCCCAAGGTAGTTGCATATATATCTGAATGAGACATGGGCATCACCTAGTAAAAGTCTAGTAGAGGGTGTCAGAGGTTAACTCCTGAGCTTCTGGCTCCCTACTACATGTTCAAAGTCCATATGTGAATGCTCCTAGTGGCTGGTTTTCTGGCTTACGGTAGACTCGAGACATTCCCATTGCATCACTCAGACCAATAGAGCTTTTATAGAACAAGGGAAGGACATTTCATTCATTCACCGTTTTAGATGAAGTCGGCCATAACTTTAGTAGGTGTGAGCAGTCAGGAGGTGTGAGCAGCTGCCCTTACCTCCCTCTCTTCTTACCCACTCAGACACAATTTTAACAGTGTGTATACATGCCAGTGGGGTGTCGAGGACTTAGCAGAGTGTCCTAACTATGGGAGTTGGTTAATATTTTCACTATGCTTATGATTCGCATATCTTTATTGTTAAAATGTCTTAAAACTAATAAAAATAGAGTAAAAGATATGTGAAACTTTCATTGAAATCATAGCAAGTAAAGACAATACTTTCATGCTTTCTGTAGATTGGTCAGTATATGGGCATATACTCCGTTATCTGTGCATCACAAGTAAGCTGTGTTACTTTGATTGCATTTATCTTTATTTATTTAGTTCCCAATAATTTATTATTTTTAATTCACTTTACATCCTGACCACAGACCCCTCTCTCCTTTCCTCCTAGTTCCACCCTTACAAATCTGTCCCTTGATTACCCCTCCCCTTTCTCTGAGGAAAGGATATTCACTTGGGTACCGCCCCACCTTAGAATATCTAATCCCACCAGAACTAGGCACATCCTCTCCCACTGAGGAACAACCAGGCAGTTCAGGTGAGGAGGAGGGGAATCTAATCGCAAGGAACAAAGATTCCACTTGTTACAGGACCTGTATGAGGACCAAGCTGCACATTTGCTACAAATTATTTATTTAGTGTGTGGGGGCATGCACAGACAAAGATATTTCCTGGAGGTCTGAGGATCAGTTTGTGATTTTATTTATCTCTTTCTAACATGTGGGTTCTGGAGATGGATCTCAAGTCTTCAGGCTTGTAGGCAAGCACTTTTTACCAGCCTTGGCTTCATTACGCTGCTGGTAGCTATGCATGGTCTATTTACACAGTTGGGTTCTCTGCGCTCTAGCAAGCACGCTTAAGAATAAATAGCCACAGTCCCTTACTCAATAGTTTGAGGATACAGTTAGACCTTGACCCCTTCATTTTTCATTCAGCATTCAATAACCACACACATGCTTAAAACCATTATGTTGGTCCCCCTTAAGTTAGAATCTCATACCCATCCCAGATGGTGTCTGCAAAGCATATTGTCAACACCTTGTCCTTTCTCTGCTCACCTCTCATTTGTTGCTACCCCTTTATGATTCTATTCTGGCTTTAGAGCATCTACAGGAACTACTTCTCAATCTGACTTCTGTCTTCCTATGCTTTCCAATGGTTGTGTATTCCTCATGCTCTTTAGGCATTCAGAAGCTTAGGGGTCATCACCCCCGAAGGAGAGTTCTCTGATTGCCTTCAGCTGGCCACACATAATTATTTTTAATGCATCATTTCATTTTGTTCATCTGCTAGTAATTGGTACCCGGAGCCCGTGTCATTTCTTTCCCCTCCATCCAGCTTTCTGTAATCCTCCCAATTTTTTCTAATTGTTTAGAACAAATTGTCTTGTCAATATTCAAATTATTTGTAATGATCTATACATTCTTTCCAAAGAGGGTGTAGGATATTCTCTCAAGAAATAAGCATATGAACTAATAGTGTGAGATTCCCCTATGAAAATGAAAACAAACTTACTTCTAAGGGGCATATGCAGAACTTCCTATGACACGTGTATGTATGTCTGCATATCTGTTATAGCTAATATCCAGTTCATTCTTAAGCAAATCTGTTTAGCCTTTCCAGCAGGCCTCCACAATAATAAAATTGTCAAGCCATTTTTCTTTAATAATTACTGACACCAGCTATAAATCCCTAAACTGGTCAATAACCTATAACCCAGCACCTTTCAAAATGGAATGTGAGAAATTTATGTTCTTTTGGAGAATGGCTTGTATATAATGTCCCAGACAGCAGTGCCTCCTGAGTAAGACCACCTTTTCTGAGCAATAACACAAACACAATAGCATGGAGCTCTCCCTTCTGTCCTCCCTCCCCCATCTGTAATGTCTGAGACGGCTTTTTTTGGAAGGTTTGAATCACGCCCAACTTAACATATTGGGTGCTACCTTAGCGCGTACAGCACTAAACCACCCCACAGCTCATTAACCTTTAGACTATAAAAAGGGGGAAAGAAAAAACCTTGCAAAAATGTCAGTTTAACTTTCCATTTCAATAACAGGGTTTGGGTTTAACAAAGAAGAAAAGAAAAGTAAAAAAAATAATAATAATAATAACCAACAAAACCTCAGGCTGTGTGGTCATTATTATTAGAAATCATTCATAATTATTTTAAGCCATAAAGTAAAAACATAGAAAGAAAACCAAATTTAAGTTGTGTCCTTTATACTGAATTGATTATGTTGGGTTTTTCAAAGGTAGACAATAGCATGAAATTAACTATTTTTACAACAAGTATACTGAAGCGTAAATAAAACAATTGCAATATATGTATATATATATAAATATTATATATATATATATATATATATATATATATATTCTCCTAACATTCAACAAGTACCCATTAATCAGTCAGTATGTATGGGGCTTCATCCATGGCAAACTCATCGGAGATTAAATACAAGAGACAAACATTTGTTAGTGTTTGGTATCATCTGGCCCAGTCTCCATTGTGCAGGTGTTCCCCCCACCCCCAACCTCCTTGGAACAAAAAGGTTAATTTCACAATGTCCCAAATCTTAGAACATGTGACACCCATTCTTGATGATTTGTCATGCAATGTCTCTTTAAGACAGCAGTTTTGCACATTAAAGATTATTAAGTTTACACATTGCCCCAGAATTATGAAAATCTAAAACTTTCCTCTTCTCCGCTGCTGTCTGAAGGGCATCTCTACTGTACAGGTGACAGACAGAAGGGAATGCCTGCTTTAGAAAAATGAATATATGGCTCTAATTAGAGTCTTTTAAGCCTCAGGCAAGCAGTTTTCTAGATATGTATCTTTATCATACGTCTCAGATACCGGGGACATAAAACACCATTAGAAAACCCTGGCTTGTGACACTGACTTAGGCTTTATGTATATGTATACACACATATAAACATACCAAGTGCACATAAACACAAATGCATAGACTTATGCAAATGTGCACACACACACACACAGACACACACACACACACACATGAGAAGGTAGCTAAAGTCCTTGGCTATTAGCTAAGGTTAAGAAGACAAGTGCCTTAAGAAATTTTCAATCGATGTGGAGTTGGAGTCACAATAGGAAGGGATGTGATTCTTCGGGCAACTGTTTGAAACCTAAATGTTGGTTACTTAAGGAAAAAAGCCTTTCGAGAAGACACATCCTCGATCAAATACTCTTAGGAGAGTCAGTTAATCTTTCCTCTCCCTTTGCACTGACTATGTAGCAGACTGTGAAATTTTACTATCAATGCAGCCTGCAATAAAAAAGGCATTCATACTTGTTTGGCAAAGGCGCTATGGATTCTACTGTTGGGGAATAAAATCTAGTGTGGAAGGGGGAATGATTTCAATTACAGAAAATTGTATGTTCTTTTGAAGTGGGCAGCTGAAGCCCCTGGGAGAATATCATTGAGAGGCAAATATAGAGATGGGAAGCAAATGCAGGTTCCCTAAAAACAGTGCAGTATTGCTGATGTGTGTGTCCATGTAGCACGGAACCAAAGGCTTCCTGGTTTCTTGAGCAGCATTCAGACACAAAGGTGAGAGACTTGGGTTGAAGCCCCTCCCACAAGCTCCACCACACAGAAGGAGCCTGGGAACTCCACTCCAGGGTTAGGAGGGCAGTCAAATAAAGGAGTCATGGGAAGAGTTGGAACTTTTTAAATAAAGGTGAAGTGTTCCTGGCTCCTATATCATCTCTTGCCCACCAGTCCTGCCTCAACCAAATCTTCCTTGCCCTTGCCAGATGCAATAAAAATGACAATAGCCATAGGTATTACAAGATAACTACACAAATGCAATAACGAATGCCAATCCTATTTTACTATTAATCCATATTTCCGTGGCTCAGCGCTACGTAGCAAGTATCAAGATTTTTACAGGAAATTTAAATATCTTTAATGAGGAAATGTAAAAAAAAAAACTATTGATAATGCTTCGAAACAATTGGAAATATTGTTCGTGCCTCTGGCCTCAGGAGGTCTGGAGACATAAAAGATAGTTGAAAACTTTAATAGGAAAAAACCCAAACCAACCAACCAAACAAAAAACAAAACAGGAAAATTAAAATAAAACGAAAATAAACCAAAACAACAACAAAAAGCAAACAACCAATCAACAAGCAAACAGAATAAAACAAAAAACAGAAAAATAATGTTTTATGAAGAAGATTTTAGCCCTTTCAGGACCTATTATTTTCATGCTTGAAAAACAAAGAGAAATTATTTTTAAAAGTAAAGATGAATATCAGAGTGTCAGTTCTCCTGTGCTCTTTAAAGCTCAGTGGGATTCTTCTAAGCGCATTCATCTTACCAACTTTCAAAAGTATAAATAATAAATACTCATATATAACTGAAAAGCTAAATATACATAAAGATAATTCTTTTTCAAATTTTTATGGACAGCCAGCAAGCATACAGATTGATTTGAAACAAATATGTAGCAAAATGTGACAAAAGTAAATTTATATTCAACAAAGCTAAAATGTCTGGCAAGAATCTGTGAAAACCTGGAAAGAGAGCAAACATGTAATTTATAAAAAATAATTATATGTGGATACAGATGTATACATGTCCATATATATACAAATTTTGCTTTGTTATCTAGATGTGTATATGACTTCAGTGACATGACATTTTATGTTCACTGAAGTATCATCTTTTAAATATAAATTTCAATCAAGCAAACTTTATTTGCACATTTTTGTGGCCAAATCCTATATTATTGGAGAGGTGTAAGTTTGTATACAGCCTTTGGAAAATAATTTGGCATTATGGGGTAAGGATAAAACCGTTCTGATTTAGTAACCATTGTAGACAAGTATCATAAGGATGTAACCCTAAAATAGAAAACAAAATATAGTTGAAGGCACCGCCTAAAACATGTCTTATAAAGAAATGAGAATGACCTCATTTGCAAACATATGGAGATATAAAAGTGAAGATAATAATTACAGTGCAATACTTGTACTTAATGGAACTTTATGTGCACCGTGACAATAATGATTAAAAGCTCGGTGACATAGAAATGCACAAATAATTTAAGTCAAAAGACAGGATAAGTTGCATATGTACATTGACATACAGATTTGTGATGTGTATATATGTGTGTTTTCTAGATCACACACACACACAAACACTAGTGCATAGGCAGTGAAGCAACATTGTTCCTGATATATTCCTATATGCATAAGGAGTAAACATCTGCATAGTATCAAAATATAGTAATTAGTTCTGGATTGATGATTTAATTTCTACTATACATGTGGTATATATATATATGTTATATATATATTATATTTCTATTTTATATATAATTTATATTATATATGATTTATTTATATATGATATTTATAGATTATATATTTTCTTTTATATATGATTATCCATTCACAGTATTTTTTGTACTAACTCCTAAGAATCTGTTAAAATTCCAATTCTTCTACTTTATTAATCTGAGCAAGCTAATATGCTTTAGTCTATGTTAGAAACATTAGGGTTTCCAGGGAAACTCTAATTGCAAGCTCCTACGTGTTTAATTTAATTAAATTGTAATTTGAATGTAGCACTCAAAGACAGCAATCATGGAGCCACATGATCAGAGGAGGAGCATTGTGAAATAATCACCAAAGACATGGGAAAAATTAATCTTTTTTTCCCCCTAACCTATGCGACAGTCACCCATAGTTGCAAAGAGTGCTGGGGAAGATGGTTGATGGGTAGAAATCTGTATCTGTCTATGGCTATGAAATAGGAAGGAAATGGCAGTCAAGTTATGAGAGTAAGTGTCTGCAGTCTGTTGTGTCACTAAGATTGCCTTGCTTATTTGTGATACTTAAAGTAATTTAATCACTTAACACTCCCATTAAAGAAGCTGGCTTTTTGGACAAAGCTGAAAAGTGAAGTATTGTGTAGTTAGACTTGGTCTTAGATGCCATCACTGGGCCCCAGTTGCTGACATACCTGGATGGCTGTCACCTTTTTTCACACATTTCTTACAGGGTGCATTTTCTGTCCTTTAGATACAGGTTGAGTTGAGAAAACACAATTCATATATGAACTTATTTTATATAGAAGCATAGTATAACTTTCCAATTTGCTTGTTGGTAAAATGTCTACTTTAGTTTTACATTTTGAGGATGCTTCCAGGGCTCCTTTACTTGAGGGGATTTCATATTGTGTTTTCTGTCATCTGCCACACTAATAAAGCTGCTAATGGGGAGACTTTACCTGTATGCTGTCACTACTAGTGGTTAAAATCAAACTAAGAGATTCAATTAGGCACCAAAAACCACCGATATTCCTATGATTTCTAGAGTATATAAACTACAGTATATTTGAGTGTATTATCTGTTTAAGATTCAACCCCTTCTAACAACAAAATCTGTTTCCTCATAGAAATGTTTGATTCTCGTTTTAAGTAGGAAATACATTTAAAGTGCCCCCAAATTATTGACATACTGGAAACTGAGAAAGTGATCAAGGATGAATGGTTTGTGAAAAGAACTCAGAAGCAAAACTGAAGGATTCCCACTACTAGATGTTGGAACACTATGAGTTTGGGTAAAAAAAATAAATATTTTAATAACAATAATGCCAATATGTTAAATTCATGATATGATACCACATAAGTCACATATATAATTCATGATATGATACCACATAAGGGGAATAATGACATTTTGGTTTTTTCTATTAGTTTGCTTATGTATTTTAGTAGTCCGCACTTGTGATGTGGTATGTATGTGAAGGACAGAGGAAAACTCCATCCTCTTATTCCCTCCTCCCACCATTTTAGTTCTGAGGCATGATGTCAGCTCATCAGGCTTAGAAGCCTTGACCCCTGAACTCTTTCATAGATCCCAAGGCATTTTTTGAAAACTAATGAGCAAAAATAGTATCAAATAATTATGATGACATTTATATATCTACTGTAATCATGGTGCCTAAATAGTATATGACCCAATTGAAAATAAATTCAGCTAGCTAAAAAAAAAAAAAAGGACAAGAGAAGATTGAATAAGTTACTCCCAGTACCTTAAAGAAATTTCTGCTCTGCAAAGACAAAAATTCTTTAATTTCCAAGTCACAGAACTAATGTTGATTTTTTTTTCAGGACCAAAGAAATTGGACAAAGGATAAAGGGATAAAACTATTGATGAAAAGTTAAAGAGTCAAGCTTGCAAAATAGGCCAGATGATCTATTTACAGGTATGTAAGAGGAAGAAATATGAATAGAAAAAGTAGTAACTAATGTAATAGAGAACCACAGGACCACTATAAAGAATTATACACCAACTGTGTATAAGATTTTAAATATGCCCCCTCATGGTATCCCAACATTCTTAGAGCCTTCATGGGAACCACTCACTTCATGCATTTGAAATTCAAGGGAAGTAAGTGATCACACACGAAAAATCGCTAAGATTAGTGTTTAAATAGAAAATAGAAAAACAAATCAAGGCAATTCACTCTAGCAAATGGCTTGCCTTCACACTTGCTCATCACCTAAGAATTAAATAGTGATGTCCAATTGCAAAACCTCTGAGGAAGGAGTGCTGGGAAGCAGGAAAGACACTTGGTCCTCAGTCCAGGCATGTTGGATCCTACCACGAATATGCCCCAGAAACATTAATTGTAAGCTTATTGGTGCTGTTCTTACTAGAAGAATGTAGATATTTTTATATAGATAATGGTACCAGCTCAGATTCCTCATTAGCTTTTATTAAAATAGTTCTCAGGTAAAACTATTAATGTGGATGCTTTTAATACACATAGGTACCTTTCAAATTTTAATAAACTTTGAAAAAACACATATAAAGCAACACCTAAAGTTTTACTTAAATTAAATTGCTATGCACATATAAAAACCTCTAAGGATGTCTCTCCCTTGATGCAAATCTACAGTTTTATTTTGAGAATAAGACATGAAAGCAAAGATAACGAGCTTAACGATATCAAGTTACAAATTAGGAAGCCGATAAAAAGCACACATGGATATCTTGGTTCTCACATCTATGTTTCCCTTCTCAGTTCCGTTCCACCATCATGGTCACTCTTTCCAGCTTCTTTAGGATAAAATAATCTCACATAAAGCTCTGTAGATAGTTCCGCATACTGTGGACCGAAGCATTTTACAATGTAAAAATGGCGTCTGTGTTGTAAATAAAGGTGATAATTTCTATTAATCCACCCAGAGTATCCCCTTGGCATTTGTTTTGAGGAGGGTTTTGTTGTCATTTAATTTTGCCTGTCATTTTAGCTATCTAATGTCTCGAAACATGCACAAGACAGCTGTTGAAAACCTCCGAGCTAGTGCTGTTCCCAGAGCAGCACTTTGAAACATGAACCTGAAGATACGACGTCAACCACCCATCAGCAGAGTGGTCATTTAGATAACTGAACTCTGAGTCAGAAAATCCTATTAAATCATTAAATGAAGATTAAATGAAACAATTCTATACAGAAATAGTCAAGAAGAGTTATTTTCAAAACAATTTCTTATAAAGAACATAAAACAGTTCAGAACTGTGCACGATGGTATATGCCTATAATGATGGTGGACGAGAGGCAGAGACAGGAAAATTGCCCCGACTTCAAGGCCAGTTTTTGTAATTAGTTTCATTCAACTCAGAACCATCTAGGATGAAGCTGCCCTCAAAATAAACAAAGGGACAAACAAATAAATAAGAATAAAAACAATAAAAATCAACAACAAAACAAAATTTCAAACTACATGCAGAAAACCAACATGGACAGGGCCATGTGATGCTCCCTAATGAGCATGTTTCCCAAGCATCCTTGGGTCCCTCACCAGCTCTGCAAAACAAACAAACAAACAAACAAACAAAAACTAATAAGCAGACAGGCAAACAAAAGCTCTTAGGGCAAACAATACGGCTCAATGGGTGGAAGTACTCACCGTGCAAGCATGAGGACACTCAATTTGGAAAAAAAAAAAAAAAAAAAAAAAAAAAAAAAAAAAACTAACTTCAAAGTCATCTATCCTCCAACAAACGCCACACAAATCTCTTTCTGTCTCTCTGTCTGTCTTGCTGTCTCTGTTTCTCTCTGTCTCTGTCTCTCACAGTCTCTCTCTTTCTCTCACACACACTTATTTATTTATTTAACTACACAGAGTCCATGTTTATTTTTTCCCTAAAAACAAAAGAAGAAATCTAATATTGTTTACTTTGCTTTAAATATATTGCCTAGCTCTTCGAAAGGGTTAAATCATTTCCTCCTCTTAGGCACTTTTCTTTTGGTGTGTGAGGTTCCGTACTAACCCTAGCTCTGTCCAAAAGGAAATTAAAATGAAATACATCAGGCATGCTGGGACTTCACACTTCAGAGACTTACAAAGCAATATGGCCTGGTGAAATTGATTGTCACTTTAACTGCCCACAGCCACTCTTCAAGAAGGGGGCTTATAGTTTTACTGTTCTTAACGGGACCATATCCCCTTTCCAATGGCTTAATTTAGGTTGTACTGAAATTCCTATTAAAATAAGGGTCATTAATATTTCATTAAAATACCCATGATGTCAGAAGCAACTACTACAGGCTTGCCAAGTTACAAAGAAAATGTTCTATTCTCCTTTGAGCTACTAACATCCTGATCATCAAGTGTACATTTATAGTTCTTTATGACCTGGGTGAAAAACAAATGACAGAGAGGAGTCTGTCAAGGAACTATCACCCAGTGCTGTCTATGCTTGGAAGTCCTCTGTTTTTATAGTAGTGGTTAAGGATGTGAAATTATCAATACAGGACCAAACTTACCATTTAGAGGACAACTGACCATTTAAATGGTCATGACAGCAGGTAAAATGAGTATGAAGTATCTCTCATTGGGATGTTTTAGGAATAAAAGTCCTAGAACAAACCCCTTAGAATCATAGCTTATGAGTGAACGGTATATAAAATGCCAGTCATATTAAAATTACAAATTACATGGCTTCACTCTTAATTGCTTGCACTTAGTCACTTTTTTTTTCACTTTTGATTAAGAGAAAACAAGTCTGACATTTATAAATGATAACAGTTGAAATAGCCAGGCTGAATTGTATTGACCATGCTGCTCAATGGTTTCAGAACTTATTCTTCTATACCTAGCAACTTCTCTTGGCCTTCTGGTCTACCGTCTCTTTGTGTCATCCCATTGTATGCCTTAGCAGACCTCAGGGCTTAAACAATTCTACACTATAAATTAACTTTCCTCTTGTATCTTCTTTGGCCATGTTATTTCTTCCCACCGTATTCTCTTATTCTTAGCTTTTAATGCATTATATAAATACATGTGTATGCTCCATATGTATTTGAGATTAAATATCCCCCATGTCAATTTCAAAACTCGGCATACTCTGGAGGTCATAGAAGATTTTCATTAGGAATATAATCTACTTAGTATCAAACAACAATTATTACCAATGAACTAGGCAATCACTGAATACATACATATGTTGCTTGGACATGTAGTCTGCAAACACTTGAGTAATTTAAACTCAAATCTTAGTGAATGAAAGTCCCAGAGCTAATTTGTATCAGTGAGGTTCAAGATAGTCCTAATACCCAGTCCATCATTTTGTTGACTAACCAGAACCTCTGTCATCTCTCCTAACTAAAACACTTAGTTCTGAACCTGGCTTTTTTCTTGGCTTTAGAATGAATGTCAGCTGAAAACCATCCACTCAAATCTTTTCTCTCAAGGTAAATAGCCAGGATTGGCTATGAGACTATAAGTTTTCAACCCCGTCAGAAATCCAGAATGGCTGAGTTAACTAAAATTATGGGAAGCACAGAGCGTAGCTTCTAAAACTTAGCCAATTTATAGAGACCTCTGAACACCTGGACATTCCCTATACTACAAACCGTTGGAGCATCTGATCTTCAGCCTTCTGGCCAAGGATCATCTGACAGACCTTAGTGATGCAGAATTATTAAGGGCTGATTACTCTGTCTAGACAGATATAATCAGTTGACTATTCTGCAAGTGTGTCCTTTTCTGGACAGTAATTTGTCTGTAGATGGAAAGAGGCAATTCTTGCCTAGTGGCTGTCTCAACACAACTGGAGTAACTCCAAAGATGCAAATTGGCATAATTATGCTCTAATTGTATTTTGAGAGAAAACTTTTATTTTAACAGGAAGGGTGATATGTAGGAGGAGCTAAGGTGGGAGGAGTACTGAGAGGAAGAGAAGGAGTAAGTAGAGGAGGAGAAGAAGGAGAGGAGAAGCTAGGTGATGAGAGAAAGAGAGAGAAGGGGGGGGCATGGAGGCAGATGTTCACGTGTCTCCACCAGTCAAAGATAGTTGATATATCTAGGTTGGGTATTGGGTTACACTTCTGATTGAGCATTACCAAACTTACAAAGCCTTTGGTTAACATTAAAAAAAATGTATAAAAGCAAACAGGAAAAGGGGGCATGGGATAAGGGTTTTCTGGGGAGGGGAAATAGGGAAAGCAGATGGCATCTGAAATGTAAATAAAATATCCAATAAAAAAAAAAGAAAGTCTCAGAGCTTGCTCTCTACTTCCTCTGTATCCCTCAGTCACTGGAGTGGTCAGCCTCATAGACACATTCAGAAATAGGCAGTACTCTCATTCAGCCCCCTGAGGCATTGGATTAAGAATATACTCATGGAAACAAAATGGTGTTCTTGTGCACTTGAAATCTAAAGGCAAAGGCAGAACAAAGAAACTCATCTAATTGCTTTTCTCATTCAAGGAATGATTCCAAAAATAAATTATATAAATGACACAAATATGACATAAAACTGAAAAGCATAAAAATAGATTCCTCTGCTAAAAGTAGGGAGGAAATATGTTCCGAAAAAAAAAAAAAAAAGCTCAGTCACTTTGTGTTGCTGATTTCCCTATTTTGTGAGTAAAAGTTAGATAAGCCACATTTTCATAATATTTAAGAGTTTTGAACAAGCACTGAGACATCATTTCTAAGCTAGCCGCATAAGCACATAAGAATCCGAGCTAAGAAACCTTTTTTTTTTTTCCTAAAATAGTAAGTCAGCAACCCAGAAGAATTCCTAATATTGTGCTTAGCTTTGCTTTGTTTCTAATTGCAAGGAAAGAGGAAATGTGATGTTCAGACTTTCAGAAGAGATATTCCTATCCATAAATTCTCAATTTGATCTCCAGGCCAAAGACATGGCAATAAGTTCTGAGTTAGTTAGGGCAGGATTACAAGAAGACATGATGACTCTGACCAGAGATACCCAGACCAAGCTCCCTGCCTTATCTCTGGTAGCAGCAATCACAGCCCTTCATTTTCCAGTTCAGCAGTCTTACTGGACCTGTCAATAAATGGGAGACAAAGAACAAAGTAAGAAAAAGTGAAAGATAAAAGTGGGAGGTATATTCAAATTGCTGTTAGAAGCGTTGGAGAGGTGGCTTAACAGTTAAGAGCAGTTAGAAGCCCTTTCTGCTTTCAAAGATTGTTTAAGGTTAGAGTCCCCAAACCAACATACTCATTATGTTTGGAACTCCAATTCCAAAGAATTTAACATTCTCTTCCTGCTTCCTTGGACACCATGCAAACACATGGTGCACATACACACAGGCAATAAAGCTATGCATATAGTAAAACTAGATAAACATATTTTAAAAATTAATACACCATCTGACTCAGAACACAAAATTATAAAAAAAAAAATCACAGGATTCTTCAAGTTTAGATTAGAATCTTGCCTTCTCATGGCACATATGTTTTATAGGTAGCTCATTCGTTTTCTTTTGATAATAAATAACATTTCTAGGTTAATGGATGATTTAATAACATTTCCTGGAAAGAACATATGATACTTTAAGTTAACTAACAAGTTGGTCAGCAATGATACAACTTTTATGCTATGGTGAGAGAATGTCATTGTAAAAACAAACGAACAAACAAACAAACAATGATGTGTGTTTATGTCCCAATAATGCTTTCTTTAAAAACGTATCCTAGCCAATTTATTATTCATAAAAGAATTTCACAGTCTTTCTGTGAGAAATGACCTTGATAATACATTCATTAGAAAATTGGGGTTCTTAAGCTTTATGAGTAAAAAGAAGGAAGGAAAGTAGCAGTTTATACATACTGCCAAGGAGCTCTGGATTTAATTTTCACTTTTCAATTAAACTTTGAAGTAGCCAAGTGACATACCATGGTACAAAACTAATACACATTAGACAGATGGCTCAGAAGTTAAGAGTGCTGGCTGCTCTTCCAGCAGACCTGGAACACACAGAGCTAACAACCACCTGTAATTCTAGTCACAGGGGATCTGATGACCTCTTCTGACCTCCACTGGCCCCAGACATTCACATGGTGCGCAGACATAAGTGCAGAACAAACATACACACAAATAAACAACAAGAACAAAAAACACAACAACACCAAAACCTAGAAAGTCTTTGAAGTAAGATCCTGATACAACATAACAAACTCACAAATCTGTACTTTTAGAAATTAATCCTATTGCTCCCTTTAAGTTCAGTGTCCCTAATTTAATATGTAGATCAGGAAGTTACTAAGCATGCCTATTTCCCCCTCATACATAAATGCATTTTCTTTTGAGCAAATCCATGATTGATTCTTTCCTTCCAATTCCTCTCTTTCTTCTCTCACATACACCTGCTAACATCATGTCTTCATCCACACATGTATGAGTATGTGTCTGTGTGTGTGAGAGTGTGCATATACATGTGCATGAGCATATGCATATATGTGTGAAAATATGTATGTATGTGATTAATGAATGGACATGGTCTACTGAGTGCTGCCTGCTTGCACGTGGGCTTAGGTTAGGTGCAGGCAACTTACCAGGAGCCCAGTCCTGAAGAGAACTGACTTCCAATTCCTGAAAACCACAGACTGTCATAGCTTCTCAGCTAGGAGTAGGGCCTTGTGAGTATTCCAACATCCATGCTTGAATCTTGAATAGATGGATCTTGGACAGGACTTTGAAAACAACCACAACTGCTGATAGTTTATGGGTAAAACTCCCTGTCATGCTCTGAAGACACTGTTTCATGTAGGTCAGTTTTTTTTTATGACCTTTTATGACCTTCAGCCCACTTAGAGGGAGGCCTCTCTTTGGAGCAGAAGATTTGATACAGATGCTCTTTTTGGAGATGAACACTTTACAGTCATGTGCTCTCTGTATTTTGACTATTAGTATGTCTTTATCAGCCCCCATCTGCTGGAATAAAAATCTTCTCTGATGAGGGGCGAGGCCTTCCCTAACTTACCAGTGTAAGAATAAGTGTTTAGAAGGTCGTTGGAACTATATCTTGTTATTGATATGACAGTAGTAGTTTTTTCCCTAGGATCTATGTCCTTTCCAGCTCTGGGTTTCTGGTTAGGTTTACAGTCCTAGATGTGAGTTTCCTTCTGTTAAACAGGCTTTAATCCAATCAGCCAACTGTTGGTTATCCCCAGGACATCAGTGACATAGTGCACCAATGAGCTTATATCATCAGGTGAACCACTAATGTAGATAGCTAAGTAAGACAGTTGATACATTTCATTTCCTGGTTGCCTGCCTAGGTCCTGAAGCACTTAGAAGGCTAACTGCCTAGGAGGAAGCTTCTAGTTTAGCCATAGTTTAAGGTGTGTGTGTGTGTGTGTGTGTGTGTGTATCTACATGCATGTCCTCTGACCAAAATATGTGCTATTGTCAGCAACAGGTTCTCAGGTTCTGTCCATCAACCAATAGCAATAGAAATAACCTGTGTTCCTTCATAGCACCACAAAACAAATAAATAATTATTTTTCAAGTACTGTTAACATATACATTTTTTTCAGATTTGGATCTTTGACTCAAGTGTTATATTCTATTATGTTTTCTCTGTTTATTTTTCTATTTATTAGTGTCTTGTGTGTAGGGATGAATGTATGAGGTATTTATGTATATATAATGATCTAGCTGACGTTTACCAAGTGAAAGAAATTGTAGCAGGTTCACCTACAAGAAAGGATGTGAGTGGCAGTTAATATAAGCAATTAGAAAATGTGAAGTTGTTAAATTCACAAAAATTTTAAATATTATGCATCGATGATACATATACTCAGTGGATTCTTTTTTTAAAAAGGCTTTAAGTTAATAACAAGCATAGAAATAAAATAAGAGGACTCGGTGGGAACACTAGGATTCTGTATCTGGAATTTACACCACTCTCAAAAACTGGCTGTCTATCTATTGACTCCATCCTGACAACATTCAAGTCTCTTTGCCCTCCCAGGAACAGCACAGGTGACGCAGCAGGAGTGACAGGATGGATTCACAAATTACTCAGATTGCAATTATCTATTCTTTGGATCTCCACCTTCTTCTACTTCAGAAGGAGATGCTTTTTATTTCCTATCTTTTGGCAATGCTCAGACATCAGACATTTTTTAAGTGTATGTCTTTTTCCTAAGTCAGGGATTCTTGGTACTCCTCTATGATGTTTCATCCTCCACCCCCTCCCCTGCACATTGGCTGGATGGGAAATCGTTCTGTTAGAGATGTGAAAAGTCAAAGTTGAAGGGGTCAAAGAGGGATTCAGTGTCACAAATCATGGAAGGATTCAATAGTTTTGAAGGGAAGATAACCATAGGTCGCATAACGTAGGGTACATGGGGGTCTCTTACCAGCTTATGAAGTAGAAAATCACTTTTAAGACCCCCAAAGGGAAATCAATGGCTTCCTTCCCCATGGAGAGACTTTCCTGTCTTCAAGGGAACAGCATAAATAACGCTACTATTATAAGGAAGGATCGGCCTCTTATTAAGAGTCATAAATCAAGAATTATTTTATTTTCACAATGGAAGTCTCAAATGTAATTCTAAAGTGAAAGTATATTTTAAACCGCGTGTGGGTATATGTAATTTATATTTCTGTCTCTATGTGGTACCACGATATCTGTTTATGTTTGAATAATTTTAATATTTGTAGTAATATACCAACATGTTACTTTAAAAAAACACAAATGGGGATAAAATTTGAAGCTTTCTATTATTTTTAATTCACCTGAATATTGTATTCGAGTGTCTAAAAGTCAGTGAAATTAGAAATGTGTGTTGACAAAGATTCACTGTACTTTTGTATGCACAACATGGATATGTCTACTTCGTTCACTAATGTAAATTGGATGGGATCTCAGTGCCTGGAGCAAGGCTTGTGCCAACGGAAGGAGAATGAGGTGTGTAGGTGAAGACAAAGAACTGGCTGAGTGTTTTGAAGTGTGTGGTTCTCATGGTGACTGGCACAAACTGGGATTGGTGGCAGTATTCAGGGAAAATTGAAAGTATGAAGTTCACGGCCAATTTAGCTCTATAATAAGTACCTGTCTTTGAACCTATAGTAAGACTTGGTCTCAAATAAATAAAAATACTGAATACAGAGAAGAACATTGATAAGAATGTGATTAAAGATGAGTAAAGGAATGGATACAGAAAATGTGGTACATTTATACAATGGAGTATTACTCAGCTATTAAAAACAATGAATTCATGAAATTCTTAGGCAAATGGATAGAACTAGAAAATATCATCTTAAGTGAGGTAATCCAATCACAAAAGAACACACATGGTATTCACTCACTGATAAGTGGATATTAGCCCAAAAGCTCGCAGTACCCAAGATACAACTCACAGACCACATGAAGCTCATGAAGAAGGAAGACCAAAGTGTGGGTGCTTTGGTCCTTCTTAGAATGAGTAACATAATACTCACAGGAGCAAATATAGAGACAAAGTGTGGAACAAAAACTGAAGGAGGGGCCGTCCAGAGACTGCCCCACCTGAGTATCCATCCCATGTGCAGTCACCAAAGGTGCTGTTGTGGATGCCAGGAAGTATATCCTGATATGAGCCTGATATAGTTGTCTTCTTATAGGCTCTTTCAGAGCCTGGCATATACAGAGGTGGATGCTCACAGCTAACCATTGAGCAGATCAAAAAGTTCCCAATGGAGGAGTCTTCCCAATGAGAGAAAAGGAGCTGAGGGGGTTTGGAGCCCCCTTGGGGAGAGCAACAAGACCAACCAACCAACTAGAGCTCCCAGGGTCTAAATCCCCAGCCTGGGAACACACAGGGAGGGACCCGTGGCTCCAGCTGTATATGTAAGGGAGGAGGGCCTTGTTGGGCATAGGTGGGAGAGGAGGTCCTTGGTCCTGTGAAGGCTGGATACCCTCGTGTGGGAAAATTTGAGGGCAAAGAGGTGGGAATGGGTGGGTGGGGGCACATCCTCAAAGAAGCAGTAGGAGGGGAGATGGGATAGGGGGTGTTTGGAAGAGGAATGTGGAAAGGAGATAACATCTGAAATGTAAATAAATAAAATATCCAATAAAAAAAGATGAATAAAGATGGGTAATTAGAGATAGTCCTTGAACTAAGATGATTTTATATTTCTATTTAAAAAAAATTATTTACATTTGTTTTATGTATAAGGACACTTTTCTTGCTTGTATTCCTATGTACCCTGTACATGAAGTTCCCACAGAACCAAAAGAGGTTGCATAGTTCTCTGAAACTTGAGTTAAAGATGGTTTTGAGCAGCCATGCAGGTATTACTGATTGAAACTAAGTCCTCTGGAAGATCAGCCAGTCTCTTAACTGCTCTAAACTTACTGTTGTTGTTGTTTTGTTTTGTTTTATTTAACTTAACAAATGTTTCAAAGTGGTACTGACTTATAATCTTAGTCACTGTGTTACTGCTCTGAAGAGACACTGTGACCAAGAAAACATATACAAGAAAATATTTGGTTGGGAAATTGCTTTCAGTTTTAGAGGGTTACTCCATGATCGTCATGAAGGAAATCATGGCAGAAGGTAGGAAGGGAGGGTCCTAGAACAGCAAGCTAAGAGCTTACATCTGGTTCAAAAGCAGGAGACAGACAGGAGAAGAGTCATGGAGGAGTGGTGCTTTTGAAACCTCAAAGACCAACCCTGGCGAGACACCTCCTCCTCCAACGTGGCCATAGTGTCTAATTCTTCCTAAAACAGACTCACCAAATAAGCACCCAGCATTCAAATAAATAAGCCATGAGCCATATTCGTTCAAATCATGACAGTACTAAAGACTTTTGCCACTTATAGTGGGGTTCTCTGGCTACAGCACCTTTAGTAGATAATGTATTAGAATTTCTTAGAGGGGATTGCTCTGAGCTCAGGCAAGTAGTTACACACTTTAGACTAGGGTTCCACTTGCTGTTATCTAGTGTGGTTTTTCATGGTGGGGGGGGGATGTGGAAAAATTATCTAGTCATCCAAGATAGGTTATTGGCAAGAAATCAAAACAAACAAACAAACAACAAAATTTCTATTGTATCACAGATGAGTCACTGCGTTGATTGACATTACAGGAGGATGTGTAGAAGTCACAAGAAGAAGTGCTACTGTCCCCAAACATCTGTGTCTCTCAAAACCATGGGTAGCAACATCCTGAGAGATGCAGCCATGGAGTCCCACTGGGCCTTTCTATAGTTTTCTGTTTATGTGCACTTTTACATTCCAGGAGTTCACATAAACTATGCAAACTGACTAGAAACATTAGATCTCTCCTACTTTGATTTTACTGAAGATTTTAGTCTCTTTTCCACAACTGTCATCCATTCGTCTATAATCTATAAAATATTTGTTATTATAATGATACTTTTTTATATAGTGAAAAGTGATTTTTGGATGAAATTTTATATTTAAATGAGACCCTGTGAGAGATTTTTGTTTTTAGTTTGATTATAGGTTCTTATTTATTCTTTAAAAAAACATTTTATTGGCTCTTCGAGAACTTTATAAGATACATTTTAATCACATTTATCTTTCCTCTCACAATCCATGCCAGATCCATCTCTTTTCTTTCTAACCAACTTTGAAGTTTTATTTATTTATTTATTTATTTATTTATTTATTTATTTTACCAAGGCCGATTTGTGCTGCTTAACTATTTTTACATGTGGGATCACTGTAGCATGGTCAACTTGTTAAGACTTTTCCTCTTCCAGAAGCTAACAGTTGCCAGTAACTCTGGCAGATGAGTGGATACATATGCTCAACTCTCCTATCCATGATGAGATTAAGTCTGGTTTACATTACACAAGTCATGTGGTCACAAACCACAGTGACGCCATATCTGCAGCTTATCTATGATGTCCAGAAGAGAATGTTTTCTTGTGGTCATCCACCACCTCTGCCTCTTGTATTCTTTCTGTCTCCTCTTATACAATGATCCTTGAGTCTTGGGAGGGGAAGGAAATATGGTACATATGTTCCATAGTGCTGAACATTATGAGGTCTCTCATTCCCTAGCCTTGGTCATTTGTGAGTCTCTGTATTGGTCATCATCTTCTTCTGCACTTAGTAGCCTCTCTGATGAGAGACATCCCAATCCAGGGAAATAATGCTAAGTCATATGATTCTGTTCGCACTCTATCTATTAGGAAAATAAGAGTAGGTCCTTTCTAGTGTCTAAGATTTCTCTACCCATAGGGTTTTGGAATGATTATGGTACCAGACGTTGTTTTCATCTTGTGGAGTGAGACATCCAATCAAAAAGATTTTATTATCATTAATCTTGAAGCATAATTTACAGGTATAGGATAGTGTTTCATTTAAAAATATTTTAAAAGTCTACTTCAGAATTGTTAACTTGTGGCCTTCATAAATATAGACGATATAAGAATCACAGTTGAACTTCTTACCCTCCATATTATTCTAGAAAATGACTAAAGTGTGTTAGCATTTTGTCTAGGCCCTGCCCCACAGTTATCTGGCAGCCAGGTGTGACTGACTCACTATAAAAGGGGCTGCTCACCCCCTCCCCTCCTTCTTGCTCTCTTGCCTTCTTGCTCTTGCTCTGTCCTTTTGACTCTTCCCCACTTCCCCCATTCCCCTCTCTCCCCTCTCTCATGTGCTCATGGCCAGCTTCTCCTCCACCTCCACCTCCTCCTTCTTCCTCTCTCTCTCTTTTTCTCCGTTTTTTTCTGTCTCTATCACCCTCTCAACTCTCCTTCCCATTCCCTGAATAAACTGTATTCTGTACTATACCATCCTGTGGCTGGTCTCTCAGGGGGAAGGGAAGCCTTGGCATGGGCCTGCAGAGCCATCCCCTTCCATCATATCTTACTGCACCTCCACCAAACCTATTCCTTCTCTCCCTATCTTTTTATAAAAAGCAACAAAGAGAGCATGTCTTGTGGGGTGAAAACATCAAGTGCAATGAATTCTTTTGATTTAGAAACATATCTTCATGTGCCACTGTTGAATATATTTTTGAGAAACAAAATCATAGAACTCTTCAAACATATTGATACAGGATAAATTACAGCCTGGTCATTGCAGAGTTACGTATCCAACTACCAACCTAATTGCTGATGACTGAAATAATGGCCGTGTGACCTGCACACTTACTGCTGTAAGACTTCAGCCACGTGTCATGTTAGGAATGCTGCCTAAGATTGTAAAATTACAGCCAGGTTAATCAACTCTTCTAGAAAGAAGGACTATATTTTATGCCAGGCATTTAAAAGCTTCTGTATGTGAAGCATTAGGAAGGCATATTCATTCAAAATTATTACTACAAGGATCCCAGAAGGAAACATGCCAATTCTACTGATAAAGTTTTATTGACATCCTGTAAGATCCATGCTTTAAGTCGATCTTGGTAAAAGTGTAGCAGGAAGAGCAGGAATGGCCATAGAGCAGGAAGCTGAGAATTCACTTTTTCAGCTATAAATGCAAACCAGAGTGAGGGAACCAGAAGTAGCTGGAGGACTTGAACTTTCAAAGCCCTGCCTCAGTAACATACTTCCTCTGGAAAGGCTGGACCTTCGAACGATTGCACATCCACTCTGATTATATATATATCGAGGGTTCAAATATCGGAGCCAATGGGGGTCAGCTCCCATTCAAATCATTACGCAATCTTTAAGGTCAAGCACTTAAAAGACAAGTGGGAATGTGTATAGGGAAAGTGCATAGAGAAGACAATAGTTAGTTATGGCACTGTCTTCAGAGCCAAGCATGATTTTTGGTGTTTTCCTTCTTTTACAGTGAATGTCTATGCAAATTGTAGACAGTCTATGCTGTCCAATGATACAGTTTATGTGTTGTTCTGTATCCAAATCAATGTACAGAGATTGCACTTTTATGTTTCAAAGTCACTTTTCTAAATCTTCTAACCCACGCTCCTTACATACATAAGTGTCCCTAAAATGTCACCATACAGAAGGTGATTTTTATGAATTAATGCAGTGCTCTCACTTATAAATTAATGCATTACTCACGGTGGCATTCACCTGTCAGTAGCACCATTGCTTAAATCCTGGAAGTTATGAATCTGTAATCATGAATGCATCGTTCTTGTCTTTTATTTTGTTAATTAAAATATAGTTATATAGCTTTCGCCTGCCTTTTGATTGCTTCAGTCTCTTACAAGTTCCTTCCCTTTCTCTCCAATCTACATCTCCATTCTTATCTTTCAAAATTATACGGGAAGGGTTGACTTTATTTAGTGGACCCATAAGACAAAAGAAATTTTTCTTTTTATTAGTTGCCTAGGTTCTGGTGTTCAACAGAGCAACAGAGAGGTAACTAATACAGATTATAAACTGCATTTAGCTACTGAAAGGGGTACACCAGAATGCAGTACCTCACCTGGGACAGACTGGTGTTCAAGCTGCTTACTTTGGGGAAGCCACGGACCAAAAAATAAAATGAATAAAATATAAAAGATAATTTCATTCTCACCCTCTAACAGTGCTATTGACTGAGCTCCTGCCTAAAAAGTCTAAATCGTAGGAAATTCAGAGATGGTGACCAAACATTATAAATTCTATTAAGCTTTCCAGGACACAAACTATGAGTTGCAGCAAGATCAGGACCCATAATGATGCCACTTTGTATGTCTTATGGCACTTGTACTAACAATATTCCTTTAGAGTCCACCTGCTGAAAAGCTGGTCTGTCACTCCCACATAGGGTTATGTAACTGATGTTGTTTGAAGTGGACCAAATTCTTAAATCTCTTATGTTACCTTTGAGTTAGTTCTGAGGCCAGGGACACACATATTTGCCGCAGAGTGCTGGGGTTCCAAGTAATGGCAATGTTCAAATGAAGTTATTCAGTAGGCTTGGCAATGGTTCCAGATTTTTTTCCCCCTATACCCATAGAAAACAAACTTCTCTGAAAGTGGAATTCCTAGAAAAAGCCTTGGATTTCCCCCATGCAAGTATGCAAATTTAACTCAATAATGGCACTAACTAGGCCATATGGAGTTGCACAAAGAAAGAGTTTCCACAGCTAAATGATTTACCTCTAAGCCCTTGTCAGCCATCACACAAATACGTAAACAGGTAGGAAAGGAAACAGGAGAAAGTGTGAAATGTGGATTTAATGAAAGGCCATCTTTTTTTTTTCTTTCCAAAATCCAAAGGAAAATTACTTTATTATTTATTTATTTATTCATACTTTACTTTTTTTTTTCCATCACATATTTGAAGCTGCTCAAGGTGAGGATTAAGATAATAAAAGCCATCTTTTATCCTGATTATTTGGCTGGCTATAATAAATCCTGTGTGTTCGTAATAGGTGTGTTTTTAGTTTACCTGCCCCCTTCCCCAAATAATAGCCATCGGTCTGGTGATATTTAATTCATTACAGGGAAGAATGTCAGAAAAATGAATAATATCAATAACTATATAGCTATTCAATGTGTGGAGGTGAGGGCAAAATTGAAGGGTTTTAATGAAAGTATGTTTTTAAAAAAACTAAGCCCCTAGGGCAACATTTTTAAAACATTGCCTTTCATATGTCTACACTAATGGCTTCAGTCTCACAGAGAGTCTGGAAAATCTTCGTCCACAGCTCACGTGGCCACAAACTAAGGCCGATGTTACGTGGCAAAGGTAAAGAATATGTTCACGAGAACAATGATAAAAACATCACACACATTAAAGTATTTACTGGAAAATATCCCCAAGGTTTCAACCAGCTACCTCCAAGAATAAATGAACATTCATTAAAGTTGACACTTTAAACACCTCAACTAACTTTATTAGCTCACTGTGGTGTTAACATAAACAGTGTGGGTGAGGGAAGGAGGAAGGGTGATTGAGTTTAGCTTTGTTTCCAGGCACTGAGGAAATATATTACTAATTATCAGAGGCACTTTTTGCCATCAATGTGCTTGGGGAGCACATTGTCCAAATTATCTCCAAATCAGGAAAAGTTACCCATCTTAAGTAACATCAGCTAAACACTTTAAAGGTATCACCGAATAAGAAATTGTAAGTTGAAATGTTACAAAGATATATGTGAGATGTTTCCCCTCATTCCTTAATTTTATATTTTATATATTTAATAGCATTGGATGTGTATGTAATCATGTGTGCCACAGTGCACATGTGAAGATCAGGGGACAATTGTACGGAGTTAGTTCTGTTATTCAAACTATGTGTATGCTCTAGGAACTGAACTTAGGTGTCAGCTTTTTGGGAAAAACTTATCCATCTATATGAATCCTTTATTTAGTAAATCTAAAAAACCATAAGGCATGTTAATATTCTATAACAGAAAGTCTATGATTGTGTATATGTGTTAAATTTTGAGATCATAGAATGATGATTTCTTGAAAGTTCTTCAAATTATTATATCTTCTATGAGTCCTACACAGATACATATGTTAATAAATACTATAGATGTAAATTTTAACTTGCTTAACATACTTCTTTTTAATCTGTGTTTATAATCACCACTATTCTTTGTATTTATATTAGAGTCATATATTTTATGGCATAAAGACATTTTTTTTTAATTTGATGGTATTATCTGAAGAACTAACAAGAATATATTCTACACTGGAGGAGAAATAAAACTCATGGAAGAAAATCAAAATTATCAGAAAACACACAACAATATTATTCTTACAAGGTAATTTATGACAATTAAAGAACATTATTCTCTTATGCTAGATTGAAGATAAATTTAGCACTCTATATGTTTCTAACAAAGAACTGTTGGATCAATGACTTTTGAAAGAAACACCTTATATAAATCCCTTATTATAGTTTGAATATAAAATGTCCCCAAAGTCTTGTACAGAGTGTGTTTCCCCTGCTTGTAATATAACTAGGGGAGACTGTTAAATCCTGAGAAGACAGATTCTATGAGGCAAAGGGAATCCCTGGGGTGGTCCCTCAAGATTATCCTGGATCTTGTTTCCCATTGGGCTTTCTTCTTTCCCTACCATGAACTGAATGTCCTTCACGCCATGCTGTCACCAACATGATCTGAGTACCCTGTCATTCCTTCTTCAACCTAAAAACATCATGAGTCCCAACACACCTTTAAGTGATACCACCACAGTTGTTTGGATGCTGCCAGCCCACAATGCTGCCAACACAACGTCCAAAGGACCATGAGAATCTCTGATGGAGAATCAAAACAGGATGAAAACTCATTTCATAATAATACCATCTGAGAGTCAATGGAGAAAGCAAGGGGGGGTGATGTTAATTTTTATGACTTCCCAAAGTCATGCAACAGTCTAGAATGGCAGGCTTGCTCATTGAGTGCAAAGAACAGTTCATAAGCCCCAAACACGTGATGTTTCTTCTCGATTTTGAATAATTAAGAAGTTGCAATCTTGTTTGTTGTTTAGATGTAATCTTCCCCTTTATAGCGTACACTTGTCTTTTTGCAACCTAAAACTTTGGTGCCTGGGCTCAGCCATACAGTGTAGAGTTCATGCCCTGCTTATCAGACACAGGCAAGCTCTGCCGTGAGTAATTTTGTTCCTTAAACCTTAGTTTGTTTGTGGGTTAGCTAGCTTAGCAGAGTTTGGCTAGGTGGAAATAGTTAAATTAGCAGGCATCCGCAGGAGTCTAATGTGTTTTGTTCATCTGTAATTGTGCCTAAGCTGGCTCTAGGCAGTTTTGAAAACAAACTATTCAAAGTTGTTTTAAAAATAAACAAAAATGCACAATCATACGTGCATATATGTGTATGTATACATATGTATGTCTTCGTCATATGAAAACATATATTGCTGTTAAGAAGATTCCACAGTCCTTTATGTTAGATAAAGGGTTCATATGCGTTTTAGATTTTGACAACTAACTAAACTTTTCCTTTTAACTGCTGTAACATTTCTATTCTTACCAAAGTTCAGGGACAGTGTACTGTCTTACTATGTCCTGTCTTTCATATGTCACCTCAGAGCCACTAGTAGCAAAAGCAATATTCAATGCGCAGTATTCCACATTTACTGAAAAGTTTTTCATGAGTTTGTTAAGAAATAAGTACCTTTGGGAGACTGAGGAAGGATGTCATAATTCAATGTCTGCCTGGTTGAGTGACCTACACGACGTTCCAGGCAACTGAGAAACTGTCTCAAAACAAAAAGCAAATAATCACCAGACTCAGAGAGGAGCGGTCTAGTACTTACTGCGCATGCGCAAGGCCCTGGGTTCCACCATCACCACAATTCAGTGGGAGAAGCTCTTCTTGAGGCAGACAAACTCAGGTTTTGATGCTCAAAGTTTGGGGTTTTGTTTTGTTCAAACTGACTTTGAAGGAAAGTCAATCCTTCTGTGTAAATCTGAGTGCTGGGATTAGAGGCCCATGTCACCATGTCTAGCAAGGTCCGAACATTCCAGCCTTTAAGAGTCAAATCTAAATGGACCTTGACCATCCATAGAGGTTCACTCTGTAAGCAATTAACCGAGATGTTTTCACAAAGGACTTTTACCCTCCCATATTCATGTAATTGAAATACTCATGAAATAATTATGAACGTAAAAAATAAATCTATGGAAACAAAATTATTTTTAATTTATTCACCTTATTAAGAAGCAGTCTCGGAGTTAATCATCTAAATTTTCAGAAGAATTTTATTTATGGATATATAGTAATACAGTAGTAATATTTTCACAATAAACTTGATGGGTGGGTAATTCTCTAAGTAAAATAATAGCCATAAAATAAAATAAAATTCATACAGACTCAATGGCCCCAAACTTTTCTGTTGCAGAAAAGTAGTTAACAAAATCTTAGTTGCTGACTTTCCCCTGGGGACAAAGTTTTTACTGGAAAGGTGGCTGGGGCTATGGAAACATTTACCAGCATCAGATATAATACCCTGCCTGTTGTAGGACTCACGATTTCGTTGGTTTATTTCTGGAGGATTATTTAGATGGCTGTGGTCTTATATCCAGGCCCCAGAAAAGAAAAAGAGAGAGAGAGAGAGAGAGAGAGAGAGAGAGAGAGAGAGAGAGAGAGAGAGAGAGAGAGAGAGAGAGAGAGAGAGAAAGGAAGAAAACGGAGCCTATGAGGTGTGCCTTTGCACTACGAAATAGTGATTTGTTATGTGTTTGTCTGAGTTAAATATAGCAATCCTCTTGCACAGGCTAATATTATATTCTGCTGACAAAAAAAAGAAAAAAAATGTTTCTTTAAACATCTGTTTGGATAGTTGAAGTAGCTCCAATAAAAAAAAATCACAGCTCTTTTTCTCGATTCTCTATTTTTTATAAGATAGATTTGCAATGCTTGTGATATAAATTTTACTAATTAATCAATAAGATTTGGAATTTGTTGGACCTGTCCTTGCCGTTGTCATTTGCTCATATTTGATATGGTTTTAATAATGGTGATTTTTGAATGTGACGTTCTTACTTGAGCAGTAATTACTTGGGAGGGGAAAGGGGCTGACTGCTCATTCCCATGGGTTATTAATCAATTGGCCAGCTGAGGGCAAAAATTAATTAGATATTACAAAACCCCTCCATGATATTAAATGGCTCATTGAAAACAAATAACCTCACCTGCATTCACTCCATGAATTCACAGATTACAGAAATTAAATTGAATTCATTTGGTGCAACTTTCTTTGCCAGAGCTGAGATCAACGGAATGTTCAAAGGTAGTCTGAGGGTAAAGCTTAGGACTCAATTGATGCTGTCATTTCTGGGTTCATTAGACATTTGCTAGATCCCTGGTCTATTACAATTTGATTAAAACAAAGGTGTTCTCAGTCACCTGTAATCAACATATGTTTTGCAGCCAAAAGAACCAGTTCTTGATGTAAGCTGATTGTTGTAAAATATTTGGTTATTTCCATCTCTGGTAGCAGTTACAAAAGACTTGTTTGAGTTCTGTAATTGACATTAAAATGTTTCAATCCTCTACGTGAATATTTACTGTGTTATTCAAAAAAAGAAATAAATTGTGTTACGGACTGACTTCATAATTCTCCTTAGACATTGTAAATTTTATTGGTCTTTCAAATTAAACACAGAACATATTTATGTCTACTGCCACAATTGTAATATTAATAAGAAAACAATCAGTCTCCTTTGCATAATAAAATCGTGAGATCACAAGTCAAGTTCTCAGCAAGCCACCTTGAATTCTCTTTAAAAGAACATTTATGTATTTCATTAATTATTATAAAAGTAACGTAAAATACCCACTGTTATTTATTAAAAACACAAATAAGAAGAAGAAACAACAAAATACGACCCAAGAGTCTGAGATCACTGTTGTTTGCCATAATACATGTGCTGCATTTTAACTTTTCTTTATTAAAAATGTAATAATATTCATTTATTTATTTGTGTAGGTGGTGAACCTATGCACATGCCACAGCGCATGAGTAGAGATCAGAAGATAGCTTGCGAGACTTGCTTCACTTTCTCCCACCGGAGACAGTGTGTCCCTAGGGATTAAACTCGGGTTATCAGAGGCAAGCGCCTTTACCCACTGAACCAGCTCACCCAGACCCATGTGCTTTATTGTCAATGGGCTTGGTTTTCTTCATCACAATACTATATATATATTGTCACTGGGATAATATTTACAAACCCTTTTAAACGATGCTACTTTCTTTCATGAAGCTATAATAATGGATGCAAATGTTTTTATTTTGATGGATGGATAAAGAGGTATATAGTTGCCTGTTGAGAATCACCCCCCACCCCCCCCCCCGTATGATAGGCAGGAGTACACCCGGCTCTCAAAATAAAAGGTCCATGCTTTTTCCTGGGAGTGGGAACTCACTGCTCACATGAACAGACAGTATTTTGCAGTTGTGCTTAAGTGAGATCTTTGAGATGAGGAGATTATTGAGGGTATCTGGTGGGCCGATAGAATCACAGCGTCACCAGGAGCACATTGTGTGCATGGGGGGCGGGGGGGAGACAGATCAAGAAAAGCAGAGTCAGAAGCAAATATGCATGACAGAAACACAGGAAGAAGTGGAGTAAGGAGAGAGCTGGTTGAGAGTGAGCCGCAAGGCAAGAACTTGCAGGCAAGTGCCACACGATGAAAGGAAGAACGGAAGAATGTGGAGTCGTGGCGTTCCCCTTGCCGCTCTGGACACTAGACATTTTGGCCAGTTCCTTGACTGTAGGACTTCTGAATTCCACAGGTTCGAAACAACAGACCTGTTTGTTTTCCCTCTCTCAGGTGGTAGGTAGTACATTCTTTCTGCGGCGTTATAAAACTAACACATTCTGGAAGAAAAATTTGTTTCTGGATTCCTTGGCAAGTTTAACACAAAACCACACCATGTATTTAAAAAGAATTTGCTTGATTTTTTATTGCATAACCATCAGAGTGTCGTTGGATACTTTCCCAAATAAGCACTTATCTTCTTGGCCATTCCTAATAAATTTTTTAAACATTTTTTTAAAAATTAAAAGATGTCTCTGAAAATGTCCAGAACCAGCCTTTCAAATGAAGACTGTTATTTCCAGTATTGGATTGATTTCTAGACCAGTCCATGATTGAGTCCGAATAACTGGTCACATTTAAGGCAAATACAAGAGTTATTATAACTCTTTTTGATTCTCTGTTCCACAAGGTCTAAAAACTTGAGGCAAGGCAGCTTGTCCCATCAGGAGTATAGGTAAGCAAAGGTGGGCCAGGAACATATGTCCAATACAGCTTCTCAGTCACCATTGTCAAGGCACTCAGCAAGCTCACAGGTCATTTTTTGTCCCAGCATCAGCATATCTCACCTGTTGTTCTGGTAGCCACCATGCTCCTTCAGCATCCTGCAGAAAAAACCACAAACCTGCCCTCTTCCCCATATTAAATACCTGGTTGGGATCATGCCATCTGCCAGAAAGTGGATCCTTCCCTTACACCTGTGCATAAGTATGCAAAGTTGTAGAGTGGCATAGACAGTTCTCTATGATGTTATGTTAGCAAGAGATAAAGTTGGGACAGGATCTGGATTTCAAACAAGTGTTAGTACATGTGTTAAGGCTCTTTTAATTGGCAAGTTAAAATTACTTTTGTTTTTTCTATAGTATTTAATGTAAGTTGCATTGATTGTACACTTTCTAATTGTATTAGTGTGTTGAAATCCAATCCGGCATGTCAGTTACTGAGGTCTAACAACCAGCTTTTGTTTTACTGCCCTGAGTATCACAGAACCTTAGTCATCTGAAAAAGTACTGGAAGAAGTGAGTCAGGCTTTAAGCAGAAGCAAAAGGGTAGTGGGCTTGATTATTGCTGGTATAACAGCTTTAATTACATTAATTGCTAGCACCACTGCTTCTGCAATTGCTTTGACACAAGAAGTTAAGACAGCTACTTTTGTTAATCATTTAGCAAAATTTGTTACTAATGTGTTGACTATACTTAAGGATTTAGATAGGCATTTGGAACAACTGATTGATGCTCTTTATCTTAGTCAAATTATTGGAAGGAGGTTCAGAGTTTGAAAGTAAAGAGTCATCTCGAATGTCATGCCAAATACCATTGGATTCCTTTTAGTTCTAAAATTTACAGTGGAAGTCATTATAACTAGGAAAGAGTTTAAAGACACTTGCAGTATATTTGGCATAATTCTAACATCTCTCTAGATGTTTTAACTTTATATAATGAGCTTATTAATTTAAAGAATGCTGCTCTGCTGAGTTTTGATGCAGCAGATACTGCTGATAAAACTACCCATGGCCTAAGGTCAGTATTTCTATTTTGGTCAAGCTTCAAGAATGGCATATATTGCTTGATCATGCTGACCCTTTTTCTCCTGGGAATACTTTTATTCCTGACCATCTGACATGGGCTAAGGACAAAGAAATGGGCTGTTTGGCAGGAATACGACATTGGCAAAGGACACTGAAGTAGGCTTCAGGCAGGAATCTGACATTAGGCTAGAACAAAGAAGTAACTTCAAGCAGGAATCTAAATATTAGACTAGAACAAAGAAATAATTTCAGGCAGGAATCTAAATTTTAGGCTAGAACAAGGAAGTAGGTTTCAGACATGAAAATGACTCTGGGCTAGGACAGTAAAATTGACTCAGATATTTTGGTCATCCCGATAAGCCCTTAGAAACTGTGATCATGGGAGTATTCATGGAATTTTGTTTATTGCCTTGCTTGTTCTTTGACTGTTTGTGTTTATTGTCTTGCTTGTTCCTTGACTATTTGCATCTATTGTATTGCTAGTTCCTCAACCTAGAACTGACCTTAAGCCGGGCGGTGGTGGCGCACGCCTTTAATCCCAGCACTTGGCAGGCAGAGGCAGGCGGATTTCTGAGTTCCAGGCCAGCCTGGTCTACCGAGTGAGTTCCAGGACAGCCAGGGCTACACAGAGAAACCCTGTCTCGAAAAACCAAAAAAAAAAAAAAAAAAAAAAAAAACAAACTGACCTTAATACTTGCATGTATTTAAAATGGTATAAAATCCAAAAGGAGGAGGGAGGATGGGATAACGGGATTCTAGGGAGGGGAAATGGGGAAAGGGCATCTGAAATATAAATAAATAAAATATCCAATAAAAAATTAAAAGATAATTAATAATTTCACTTTTTTCTTTTCTTCCCACATTTCCTACCATGTACCCAGCATATCTCTCTCTCTCTCTCTTCCTCTCTCTTTCTCTCTGTCTCTCTCTTGATCTAATTTTTAAAATTGTTTTTATATATACAGCCTATGAGCCCCTATTATGTTGCATGTGTGCACATGTTTTCAGGCTGACCATTTGGCATTCTGTAGCCAAATTGGGGTGCTCCTGCAAAGCTTCATATTTCCAGCAGTAACAAAGATGTCATGAATCCCTATCATTATAAACTGGAGTAAAAGAAGTTTTCCCCTCCATAAAGGAAGGAGAATGAGAAAGCTGCAAGCCATGCCAAGACTTTTAAGAAATGAGGCAAGATCAGGAATAAATATGCCAGCGAGGTTTGCAATGGGTTTCTCACATTTTCTAAAGGTATTGGTGAGGCCTTGAGTGTATCTCTGCACACACATCTGGCTGCTGCTTTGCAAAATGCCTCAATGAACCTGGGCACCATTTCTCAATGAATCATGGAGCACAGATTTTATAATTCTGATCACAAATTTAACATGTTCAGTGCAGACATCTTAGAAAACAATAGAAAGTCATTTAACACTGTCCTAACATCTCTGGGTCTTCAATGTTGGTATGAATCTGTATCATCTATATATTACTAGGGTCCAAATTTTGGGCGAAGTAGGTATGGAGCAGAATCCCAAGAGCATTGCAGCCCCCACCTAAGGGGTGTGAGTGCTGTTAGTCTATACACACTGCACTCTGGGAATCTCTACTTCGAATACAAAATTATCAACCAACACAGGAAAACACTTCATAATTTATTCCTCTCCATGTTCAGCCAATATTTATTTGTGTCTTCATTATTTGACTGCTGAGTATGTTTAGAAGTTTCCAAAATGACATGGTTTTCAAGTAATTTAGAATTGCCTGTGTTGTGAAGAATAAAAGAACTTAACATTTCACATCAATGAATGGATATTTCAGGCTACCAAGGCTTGTGAACAATTGAGATTATTTGGGTCAAGTCCAGGGGACCTGTCCATGTTATAATATAAATTTTTTTCAACTGTGACAGTTGTTGTTTTTCAAAAAATTGTATGTCAGTTAAACATGTAGAGACCTAGTACATATTTTCCAGGTAGCCTTTGAAACTGTTCTTGTTTTGTTAATTGATTTAAAAAAAAATGAAGTGGATTAACCGAATATGCTGGCTAAAAGCCTTGGAATGTGGGAAAGCCAAGCGTTTCTGGTTGCACAATCTTAATATAAACAGTCTTCCTTGTCATTTGTTGGCATAGTGTTTGGGACACCAAGTTATTTTACTCTCTTGAAGTTACTCTCATGAAAAATGCATGGACTGGCTTTCCCTTCTGCCAAACCCTCATGTATTTACCTCGGAGGGTGCAATGAGGACTTGTGGGTAAACATATAGAAATTCCTTGTAGGGTCTCAAGCAGGCATAGAGCAAGACTCATTCTGACTGCCCATTGGAAAAAACAACACAGATAAACTTTGCACTGGTTTGTACTTACCTCCTAAAATCTTTCCAGAACATTCCTGCTTACCTGGGTGGTTTTTTTTTTTTTTTTCCTGCTCATAGCCTGAGCTTTCTCAGTGTGACAAGGAGGTCTTTGTCACATTCAATATGAAAAGAGACAGTGGAGAATTTAGGGTTCTAGATGCAGTAATGTACAATTTCTGAAATATAGAACAAAATATCTTCCAAAATCATTACTTAGTAAACTCTGAATATACTGATTGGACATGACTTATAAAGACATTAAATTTAAAAGTACCTCTTTTTTATAGAATTTAAAATGTTCAAGTAAGTATGTGAAATTAAACTCCATGATGAGATTTGTGAGACTAAATGCAAAGGTAGTCAGTCCATAAGGTTATTTTGAAACTGTTCAATTAGAACTGTTGAATACAAGATCAAAAAATCTGCAGAGGTACCTCTTTGAATTAAAAAAAAAAATTCAGACTGATTCCTTTTTAAAAGCAACACAAAAGGATATGGTTAGACTCAGTGGTTCCCCAGAGCAAGAGACATTAGTGTGGGGGAAATATTTGTAAGGCAGACAGGAGGTTCACAGGAGCAGGAGAAAGAGTAGTGAGGGTAAACTCTATAAACATGTAAAATTCTCAAAATAACAAATATAACTGATAAGGAAAAAAAAAGAGGTTTAGACACAAATATATGGGTGGCCAAAAAAACGAGTAACAAAAGCTCTTTAAAGTTCATAATTTTAAATACATTTAAATAAATTAAATAAATACATAATAGATAAATTAGATAAATTTAAAATAGAGCAAATGTGTGGGAAGCGGCTCCGCTCTCACCATTACAAGGTGGCGCTTGGCATAGGCATTGCTTGAGAGAAAAGACAACTCCATATATGGAGTTGTATGCGCTGAGAGGTGTGGTTACCCAATCACCCCACCTTGCATCATTGAGAATGGCCAATCACCAGTGACTTCGTGGCAGCTGCTGATAGGATGAAGGCAATGCTTATAAGGGGCTGTGGGAGCTGGGGAGGAAAGAGAGGAGAGAGACAAAAAAAGGAGAGAGAAGAAACTCGCTGTACAGGGATAGCTGAATAAAACCACTTGAAGAAGAACACGGTTGCCATTGCCTTATTCCGTTGGTCGACATGGGTAGCTGCACAAATGAGATAGTACCACCTACCAAAACTCAATTTTATGTAAATTGTAAAATCTTAGGCTGAGGAAGAGATGGGGGGAGAGGCTATCAAAAATTAAGATTAAGAACTTACTAAAGTGGAAATCAGTATGGATAATCTCAATCTTAATTTCCTAATTTGAGTGATGTTGTTGATAAAGCCCTAACTGAAATTATTGAATACAGCATTTATATGTTTTAAGAATAAAAATGACAATACAGAGTAATTATAGACAAATTTGATATAGTTATCCTGGGCCATACGAACATTATTTTTTTTTAATCTAAAGCACTGAAGTCAAGTATAGTGAGCTATTTCTTGTCCAGTCTTTCTGGAAACCACATGTGGATATTCACAATATTATTGGAAATGTTAATGGTGCAGTTGGTGGTCATGGAAATAAATGATGCTAGCTGGACCGAGCTGGGATCATGTCTGTGGTCTTACTCTCATGTATACAATGTGCTAACCAAAGATTCACTCATTCAAAGCCAACTGTGGAGTGAAGCCCTCTCTAGACTTTTTTCACCCACAACAGACTTGGATGCGGACTTGCTTTCATGCTTGATTAAGTTTCTGAAGGTTAGCCAAGTCCGCGTCTCATCACTGACCCTACCACGATGGCTCACCCTGCCATAATAATCCTCAGAATACGCAGAGACTCTTTTGTCATTTTCCTGCCAAGGTCTGCTCCTTATGAGGTAGTGTCTCTGTGGTCAAAATTAGATACATGCTATTTGAAAGAGGCATCAGGTGGGGTCCACATTCTTATCAGTTAGAGAGTATATTCCATCTAAAAAATTAATTAACTTTCTTAGAAGCAAAGCAGAAGTATTTTGTAGCTGTCACTGATTTATAATTAGTGTACGATATATATAAATATTACAAATGACATTAAAATAAGTTTTAGTTTAACTAAAACACTTAAAGGGATAAATGGATACATATGAAATTAATTTTCCCCCCACCTTATATACATTTTACAAAAATACATGCATACTATTATTAGCCTTTGGTTTAAAAAAACTAAAAATACAAATATTTGATACGTTAAAAGTGAGTTAGAATTAAGTTCACTTTTAATGAATCTACACCCAGGAAGAAGTTTATACTCATAAAAAATAACTTTTAAATTGTTCATTTCTCTGTAGGGGAAATGAAACCATTTGACTATAAATACACACATCATTTCTATTTAAAAATAAATAACCTAAATACTGCCTGCCACAACTCAAATCCTATCATTAGCAAGAAATTCTTGCAAAGAGACATTTCATTAAATTAATACATGTGTGAAAGCATTAGGCATGTACCATACTTTAGGGAAGAAAAAAAATACATAAATAAATCAGTGGCAAAGGATATTTTGCATCATATATTGTATATTCCAACATTTTTTCCCAATATGAAAATAACTCTGACCACTTGGCTGATGAAAAACTGGACCTTAGGTAAATATGGCCAAACCTTAGCTATGCTCAAGACATGGGTGGTAAAACCAGAAAAGAAAATATCACAAAACAAAATGCCTGGCATTTTGAGTCTTAAAGACAAGTAGCATGTTGACTAAAGCAGGAAAAAAATAATTTCAAACGATGTGAGAATATAAATAGCAATTAAGCATACCTGAGCAAGGGAAAGGGTGATTTCTATATATTTACTATAAGTAGGAGATGTAATTTTTGAAGAAAAAAAAGAGAGACAAATGCTATCCAATAACAATGGATAACGTTTTCATCTAAATTTCACCTGAATGTATTTGTAAATAAATTTGATTCTCTATTATAATCCTGCCCCTTACTTTTCATCCTTCTTTCTCTTTGCTATTTTTGGTAAGCTAAAATGGATGTTAAGACTCTAGCCTTATTGTAGATGAGAGGTTTCATAGCTGGATGATACTACGGTTCTCTTTTGTCCTTCGGCAGCATCCATACTAACTTCCAGCAGCATGGATTTTGCCAGCAGGGATAAACTTTTTATCTGGGCACCAGCTTGTTGTCCCCATTGTCAATAACATAAGCAAGTGCTATCTGCAGCAATAAAAATCTTAGAGCCAGGTAGTAGAGGGCAACTAATGGTATTGACAATAGCCTGCCATGTTTGGAGGTGTCTGTGAGAACCCTTTGGCCAATGACTCAAGGAGTAGCTTATTCCTAGTACTGGGGACTTAACTAGTTAGCATATGATGTTTAGTTAGGCATTTTATATTTCATTATTTGGAAACTTTAATTTCCATATATATATATGCACATATATATATATGCATATATTTTAGGAATATTCTATAGTAGTGGTTTTCCACATGGTTTATCAAAAAGCTTTTAAAAGTCTTAGTTATCAGTCCCAATATTGTACACTTCACCCTGCCCTCTCATCCTCTGAATTGAATCCTCTTACTCTAGATTGCCCCTTATGTCTTTATAACACTATATTCTAATTTCCTGACAATACCAACCTGCCTGGAAGAAATAGCAGTGCAGCAGTGGCAGACATGTTATGGAAGTAAGTACATTTACATTGGAGATATATATGGCTTACTTACTCCTCGAGGTGGAACCAATATCTGACAAAGCTAACGTGACCAAGAAACTGAGACTAAATAGAACATGATCCGATCATGAAAGGAAAACCTACTACTGCTGCTATGCTAAAGGAAAATGAGTTAAATGACTCCCTGTGACATGATACCTACAGATCAGCATTAGCTCAACCCACAACAGAGAATCTTCCTTTCGCAATAGATTTTAATCAGCACAGAGATGAGAGGAAAATGTTCAGAGAATGGGAGAGTTTGGAGCACTCGGCCCTAATTGAGATAAGTTTGTCAAATTCTTCTGTCTCTAGGCTCAGGGGTCTACGCAGAAGAGAGGACAGAAAGGTCGTAGAAGCAGGAGAGGGTAGATGATTCTGAGGAAACAGTTGCTTTCAGAAACAGCGGTGCTGAGGCTCACATGAACTCACAACACCTACACAGGTCGACATCAGGAATAAAAAATGATCTCAGGACAGGGAAGGGGAAGTGGTCTCAAAGTGAAACCCAAACCATAAATCTGTTGGTATGTGAAATTAACTGGGAGAAAGAATATCACTGTTCTTCAGAAGCGTGAGTGTGGGATGGCAAGCACACAGCAGGCTCCATGCTCAGAACAGCTAGACAACCTAAAACTGGCCTCGTGGTTTTTGTGCAGCTTCATTGGTTCTTATCTTATCTTCTTATTTTATTCTATTGAGGGAAAGAACATGAAGTTGAGTGTGTAGGAAAGATCTGGGAGAAGTTGGAAGAGGAAAAAAATATTATCAAAATATATTATGTGCGGTTTTGAAAAAAAATAAGTTCATACAGAAAAGGTATAGCTCTAACACTTTGAGCAAAACCCAATTGATTCTTGAAAAATTCACAAACAGAATGAATGCTGGAGAAGCCATTTATCCACTGAGCACTTACTCAGTAGGAACACCTGGGTTCAAAAACCAGTGTTGTGTCTCAAAAAGAGAGAAAAAAGGCAGAATTCAGTTAAATAAATAAATTAGAGTCCTTGTTAGTTTGTATCATCAGCATGACTAAACCAAGAGTCATCTAAGGTGAGGGGAACTCCTTCCCATTTAAAATGGATGTTCTTGATCAGATTGGCCTGTGGCCAAATTTTGGGAAACTGTCTTGATAGATGATGAAGGCCACTCCCACTGTGGTGACACCATTTCTGTGGGAGATGAACCCAGACTGTGTAAGAACACTAGCAGAGCAAGATGTGAAGAGCAAGTTTCATTCCCCAGTGGTTTCTGCTTCAGTTTCTTCTAGAGTTCATGCCCTCACTCCCTCAGCGATGGGTTGTGTCAGAGTGTCTTATAACAACAGAAAGGAAGCTGGTATCAATTTATTAATGGTGTGTGACATTGTCCTGTGAAGAAGAGGATGAGGAGAGACAAGTCATTGTCATCTCCATATTCCATGAAAGCTAAGTTCGGTCAACCTAGACGCATCAACCATGGGAGATGTACATTCCCTAAGAAGGAAATAATTTCACCTATCAACAAGTGTGTCTGAGGCACAGAAACAACTTCCATTAAAATTTTAGCTTGTTAGGAATCAAGATATGTTTTTATTGTACTTTTCATTTTTATTCAGTTATATTATCATTTTGTTTTAATCTGTCTTATGCTTTAAAATGTTTTATTCAATATTTACACATGTGAATTTTAAAGTACACACATAATACATGCAAATATATAATATATGTATATAATGTAATGTGTTTGGGTCAAATTCAAAGGTCAATTCCCTCCCTTCAGGTTCCTCTCCTATATCTCCAATTTTCTCTCCCAAATTTATATGTTATCTCTCTTTATATTTTAATTTTAATTTAATACACATTGAGTCTGTGATTGTTGCTTGTATGTCCATGGACATCTATCTATATGCCTTCTGCCCATTTACTGGAGCATGGGTAGCCTCTTAGGGCCTGCAACCCTGAAAGAGACTGACTTTCTCCCCAAAGCCATCAATCATCAATCATTCCTTAACAAAGAGTGAGTTGTAATACCATCCCCCCCCTCTTCCATAATATTATTTTGGCTGGCTTAATCTTTTGCAAGTTTTGTACATTCAACTACAGTTTTTGTTTGTTTGGTTTTTTGTTTTTGTTTTATTTTGTTTCCAGGGTGAAACTCTGGTTTGCTTTCTGTACAGAAAAGTTTTTTTGTTCCCTGTTATGAGACAGCAGCTATAACAGTTGCATCTGGCTCCCTCCCACACACATCATTACACACAATGTAGTGTTATAAATAAACGGTGAGTATTATGCTCTTAGGAGATGTTGTCTGTGGACTTCAGAATATGCTGACACAGATGAAGACATGTGAAAGATCACTTGTCTCTTGGTCCCATGATCTCATGAAACTACCATCCTGTATACCTGTCACTGACCAAAACATTGTTAGTGCATAGGTAACTGTAATTATGTCTAGTTTCTCTGGTTGTTATATGCTTCCCTGTTGTTTTTCTTCCATTTTAGGACAAACTTTCTCATCTCTATGATGTACTGCACTCATTCTGCATTGGAAAATCCTGTAAACACTTCCAATTTGGATTAAAAATTCTGTTAATTTTTTTCTTCCTGTTTTATGTTCTCATAGTGTCTCTAGTGTGGTAGATGTATGTATTCTTTATATGTTGCTACTTAACTAAGTTACCCTAAGTGTAATTGATCAAATATTGTCAATTAGATCGTGTATCCACTCATGTTCAGGTATCAGGGTATGGTTTAGCTAGGTGTCCCTGCTTCAGTGACTATTAGGAGATTAGTGTCAAGCTTTCATGTTCAGCCTGGTCTGTTCTTATCTCAACATTCAGCAAACAATGAATGGATTGAAAATCTATCTGTGTGGTGGATAGCAGGCCCATTTCTCACTCTCACTGCATATCTGTAGGGAGATGTTTCTATTTTGAGGGACTTCCAGAGAGGTGCTTACAATATAAAATCTTGCTTTTCCCTTCAGTGAGAGAAAGAAGGAGGAGGAGGGAGAGGAAGAAGAGGAGGAGAAGGAAGAGGAGAGGGAAAAGGAGAGGAGAGGATTAAAAGAGACATTTATTTGTCTGATGTAATTGTCTCTGAAGCTTATTGCCTCAATCCACTAACCTAGGCCTAGTCCTGGAAGCTTCTAGCCTCCAAACAATCTTACCTAGGCCTAGAATGTTTTCAGTCTCTGAAATTTACTGCTGAAGAAGCTCACTCCTTTGAGTTCTTTTTGAACTCTGGCTGGTTCAACCCAGTTGTTCTGGCTCAAACTCTTTTTCCAAACTGACTGATTCAATTCAGCTTCTCTCTCTGCCTCTGACTGAATTGCTCTGCTTGGCCTCCTGCTAACGTTGGCACTGTGTTCTAATCTTTTGGCTTCTTATCATGCTCTGGATCATTCTGTCCTCACGTGTGTGTTTAGCTTGTTCTCTCTTCAACCTGTCTCTGTAAAACTTTCTCTGTAAAACTGCCTCTCCTCTTGCCCTCTGCACTGATCCTCCTCGTGTTGCGTCTCTTCTCATCCTATTTGGTCAAATCTTTCTCTGATTCATCACTTTGCCACTGAATTAGACATTTTCAAACATGGATGCTTACTTCTACAAACGAAACTTAACTTCATTGTCTAGGATTAGTGGTGTGTGCTAGGGCTGAGCCACACCAAAACTAGAGACACATTTTTTTTTCAGTATACAATCTTGGTTTTCACAGTGTAATTAAAAGTCCTGTAGCAAGAAGGGAAGTGAGAGAATACACTTTTTTTTTCAGATTCTATTACTAAGCATGATCAACCGTTGGTGGTGGTGTACAGCATTGAGATTCTGCAGTGAGCATCACCATGGGATAACGTTGGCAGAACAAAACAGACTGCAGATATCAAATGTGGACACCACTGTAGTTTATGTCTTTCTAATTACTATGCTTTTTACCTGTAGTAATCAGGAACAGATAAAATATAAAAAATGATTTATTTCATCTTGTATAGCCAGAAATCAACAGTAGAATTTTTTTTTAAAGCAAGACCTGCTGAAGGAGGTAGGGGGTTAGTTCATAAGTGGGGGAAATTTTCCACTACTGAATGATTTTAAGATTTGGGTCCATCTCCACAATGGCAAAAATGTAAAACCTTGAAATACCAAGCAGTCAAAAACATAACCAGATTTACTCCATGTCAATTGAATTACTCCCAGAAAACTTGTCAGTTAAATTCACATACTACCTGTTATTCTAAAACCCTGACTAATACAGATGAAATTCTACCTGCCGTTTCTATTAAAGGAATGCTGGGCATTTAAACTGAATTTTCTGGGACTAGATGTTTTCTGCATTTTAAAAAACTTTTTTATGTTGTTAAGAAGAAAGCGTTGACCAGAGGCAATGTTCTGGAATGAGAACATGATATATAGTGGTAGGAAGAGAATATGTTCTTAATCATGCAGAAATTGCATATTGATTGGTTAAGTCAGTCCTATAAATGTTGGGAAACAGGAGGCATATTGTATGATTAATTTCACTTGTAACCATTTTACTTTTTGCAGAAAGATGGGTGACTAACATAAGCGTAAGATATACACTAGAATTTTGTACACTCTTACCACAATAATAAATGTTACTTCACTCGACTTTCAGCTATTACACCACTGGCTTCTCTGCCATCAGTTTATAGGGAAAGCAAATTCAATGGATAACCTTAGCTGAGAACAAAGTATTTAAAACCATGTTTTACATTGTATAGTACTGATTTGTTCTCTTACTGTAGAAGGGAAGGTTAATGTATGGAAAAAGTTTAAGCGTCCACATTGTTTAAAAGAAACTGCCTGATAAGTTAGCATTTGAAATTTTATATCATTTGTAATTCTGACATAGTTATTCTGCAGCCTCTTGGTGGTGAAAACTGAGAAACAGATATGTAGTTGTATTTGATATATATTTTCAAGTTTTATAGTTTTACTATCATATGATTGTCCTTGATACAGTAAATGCTTTGATAACAACTTATAAGATATAATATGTAGATTATACATACATTGATCTTGCACCAAGATGGATGCAGATACCTATGATGTAGATATAGCCATGCTCATAGATCATGATTGTTTTTTAGAAAAGCAAATACGCTCAGAGATGAGGAAACAATTACTCAGTTTAATTTTCAAAGAATCTATTTTTAGCATCATTGGTGAACAAATAAATGTCAGTTATCATGGGTGCTGGTGTTGACAGACACCAATCTGTGGTATTCCGTAGGTTTAGAGATTAGTACTTGGTGTTGTCCTTCAGGCAATGACATGCCACAAAAATGTCCCGCAAAAGAAGAGGATCTGAGGGGATTTGATTTTCTGTGCAAGGGCTGTCTTAAAAAATTCTTTTGCAATCCTCAACTTTCTTTGGTGAAACTCAGATTAAATTCCATTTTCAGGAATGAGGAAAATGTGGCATTATATACTGGTGGTTTCTAGGTCCTCCAGGCTATCATGAGGAAAAGTCTTTGGATTAGAATTAGTATTAGAGTCTTTATCTGAGAATGCCCAAGGGCATGAATTTGTCTGAGGAGGAAGCTACAGTATAAGGAGTGAGATCTAAAAATTATAGCAAAGCAAAAATCAGGAGAGCAACTGTCAGACAGAGATGAAAGAACTATCTGCCACTGTCTTTACTGAGCATTGGTTGTCAATGGCATAAGGTTTTCAGACTCAGCTGATTCAGCTGTTGTTACTTTTCCATTCATTATTGCATTGTTTGGTAACAGTGATGACTTCTGAGCCATCTCCTCATTCAGTTTCCAAAATATACATGGCATACTTGAAAAATATATGGAATGGATGGGAATTCCAACATTTATCACTCCACAGAATATTACTGTCTCATATAATAATAAAAATCTGTTACGACCAAATTTCTGTTAGCAATTAATATGCACTAAATCTATTTCTTATTTTCATATTTTATATTAATGAAAAATCAGTTTATAGATGCTTAAATAACTATAATAATAACATGAGGCTATGCAAATACTTTTAGGCAGATCTCTATGTAACAAGGCAATGCATTCAAAATGGCCTAGTAATGATAGATTTCAAAAAACATGGAGATTTATTCTTTGAAAAATTCAGCATTTGAAATTTTAGCCTTGGTGCAATAGTATTTGAACTAAGGCCATGGGAAGATAATTACATCATGAATTTGGAGTCAGTATTTAGCCCTTTTATAGGGACCACTGATGTTTTCATGTTCCCTTTCCTTTTTGTAAGAACACATAGAGGTCTCCAAAGTGGAGTGGGGACACCTTATGGGAGTCTATCTTTCCTGAATTCTCATAACCTGATAGTTTTAAGAAGTAAATATCAGTTTAATTATTCTAGTCTATTAGAACATTGATGTGAAGGTTACAACTAAGAATAAGATGTAGTAGGTTTTTTTTTTTTTTTTTTTTTTTTTTTTTTTTTTTTTTTTTTTTTTTTAGAAGCATGAGTAGATTGAGAAAAAAAGACAACCAAAGGAGGTATTACACTTACTTATGGACACTATACACCATTACCTCCAAGCCTAACTCTGGATGGGTAAAATAAAGGAATTACATGCATCTGATGAAAGCAGAAGCCACAGCAAAGAGATTCAACATCAACAGCTGTCATCACTGATCAAGAAACAGAGATACAAAAGTATTGAAGCCCATTGTTGACAGCCTGGGAAAACTAGCACCTTGTGTCTGTTCCTGCCCTCGTCTCCCATTGGGCTTTCTTTTGATCAAAACTATCTAAAAAGCCAAACCAAGGAGCCCAGGGAAGGCGTTATGTTCAGCTGAGTCTACAGGTATAGATAGGGAAGAAGACGGAGAACGGAGACCAGCTGCTGAGGAAAGAGTCAGCACATTTACAGGAATATATGCCTTAGTGTTTCCTATCTGAGAAGTAAGAGCAACTGAGACACACACTAGCTTATTCACATCACAAGAAATAAGACTCTTTCATAATTTCAAGGCTATGCATCCACACAGACTGGGCGTGCCACAAGGCAATTTATACTCAGTGGTCTTTTAATAGATGGGTGTATGTCACAAGATCTGTGTGAATGCTTTGATCTGGGTGGTTAATGGAACATCTCCCCAAAGAGTTGCAGAGCTGATCACAGTTGTTTCTAGGGGAGAAGATAGATTTGTAACATTTGCTCAGAAAACTCGAGATCTTAAACTCTTGGCTTTGCGTGCAAGTGTTTCTTCAAAAACACAAACATGACTAGAAACACGATCACTGTTAGATTTCTTTTTTTTTTATTTCTACTTAAGAGTGAGTGCAACTCTTTCATTTTATCCTAAAAATTATTACTTCATACAACTTTCATTGTTCATCCTTACACTTACCTTCCTTGGGGTAATTCTAGCATCACCAGAAATGATCAAGTCAAGTTCATTTAAGTATAAACTGTGTATTAGGAATATGTGCTGACCCCACTCTAACAACTTAGGATCATGAATCTTTCTGAATTTGAACCATTTTAGTGCCAAAATATAACAGAAGAAACAAGCAGTTCATGAAGACACGCTAAATCCAATTGCAATTATTTCGCTGTTATGTCCTAAAGTGGTGCCGTGATCCCCTTTGCTTTTGGTACAGCCTTGCGATGAAAGAAACTAACCCTGACATACATTATAACTAAAACTTCATGATTATTGAGTAAAAGACAACATTAACCTGATGCCACAGAGGTGACATGGATTGCTTAAACTACTATGATACATGAGTCCGGTAACTTTATTTTTTTGTATAAAAGGACACACCACCTTAAATGGTGGCAGCTTGGGAGACATGAGTTGAGCCACACAAAGTCAGAATGTATATATTAAAAACTGGCTAAAAAAGCAAATATCACTATAACTTTATTATTCCCTATTTTTTTTTCTCAAGTGTTAAGTAGCCTAGGTCTGAGAATGGTCTAGGGGCCTTGAGTAGTCAGTGCTTGAGCATTCCAGATCATTCTTTTCATTTTTTTCTTCATAACTCATCTTCAGTCTTAGGTGTTAGAACACTAGGCTGAGCTCACAGCTATGGAGAAAGCACTGCAAGGCCTCATAATCTTGAATCTTTTATGACCAAATCTAACTGGAAAAAGAAGATGTTTACATGGACTGCTAATATATCTAGACTGGTGGCTTTTCTTTCAAGATTCTGATCAGTTTAACAGAGCCTTGTGAATCAGCTCACTCCACAGCGACTCCAGTCTAAAATACACTATTGATGACAGTCTGGAAAAACAAATATTTCAACCTGAGATTTGTTTCAAGACCTATAAAAACAATTATTTTGTATTAGAAACAAAGATGTTTGGGAGACTGAACTTGGGACCGGAGTGAGAGTCTAATAAAATGTTATCTCACTCTAATGGGCTCTGGCGACTTTGCTTTGCTTTCCATGGATTCTGTCTGTGGCATTCCAGCCATTAAGCCAACTAGATGTCCCCTGCAATAATGGTCCTGAAGATCCAATGACAGATGGCAAGCCTCTGGGACGCCGCACACTGTCTGGAAAGAGGTATGAAATGTTAACCCTGTCTGCCTTTGTCGGCAAAAAATTTGGTAGTCTTTCATATTTTCTCTGTTTTTTAAAAAACAGTCTACTGTAATTGTCTAGGTCAGAAGTTGGCAAACCTTCTTCAATGAACCAGACAGTAAATATTTTCGTCTTTGTGGGCCAGTGACTGCTGTGTCTGTGTGTCTGTGAGTGTAGCCTGGCTCCTGTAATCGATAAGCAGAGAGATGAACCAGCTTTTCTCCAAAAAGACTTTCCTGTTGAAATCAGATGAGGGTCAATTTCATTTTTCACTTGGTAATTCTCTAATTTCTGGTCTATGTGATCTTTATCTAAAGTGTTAAGAATGTAGAGAAATATCTCACCCATGTAGCAGTATACTTTTAAAAATATCTTTGAAAGGCAGAGGAAGTAGATCGGGACTCCTGTATGCATAGACTCTTCTAATACGTAGGAGATACAGACCTCTGTTTGCCTCTACCTTTTCTGAAAAATTTTCTGCAAATATTAATTTGCAACTCTTGTTAATCTCATGTCAATATGGCACATTTTAAAGAGTTTCTTAAATGTCTCTCATCTTAACTTTTCCTCTGACAAGGCCAGTTATCAGGATTTTTTTCTTTTAATTAATTTTGATATTTTAATACAGTCTATTTTGATCATATTTTTTTTCATCCCATAAGTCCTCTCAGATCCTTCCCATGTTCTCTTCAAGTGAAATTTGTGTTCTCTTTTTCTAAAATACTTTTAAAAATTCCAATAAATCAAAAATACCTCTTTAGTACTAAAACTCAGCTATTTTTGTACTGAGTTTCTTTTAATTTGGTGTATATGTTTGGCCTCCATGAAGGTGAATGATAACACCATAAATAACTGTTATCTTAAGATGTGTAAGTAAATTTTACGTGTAAGAAACTTAGAAAGATTCTTTATATACCATCTACTTAGTTGGCCTTTGCTAATATATTTAGTTAACTAAACGAACACTGATAAACAATTGGATGATATCATGGTACGACACAATACTATTTTATATTAAAAATTAATAGCCAGATCTCTACTCCAGATAATGTAGATGACAGCCCCCATCACTATCAATTACTGTCAAAATTATAGAGATGAGTTAAGTTCCAAGTTCCTGGTGCTTATGAAAGTAACTTTATTCCTAATGATGAAAATGCTGAAATAATCATATGCAATATGGAGAGAGATGCTGCAAGGCTTTCTTTGAATAGCACATCCACGGAACACCTGCAGGCAAGGTTTCACATCCTCTGGCCAGAACTGTTGATGGAAGGAGTAACACCTACTTACATGTACATCGTCACTAGCTCAGTTCTGGGACTCCCTTCCCAGACACAGAAGTAAACAGAGTCAGGTTAATCAGGTGTCCTCTTCAGTGTCTCACGGGAATCACTCCATGTTCTTCTCACTGGGGTAGATGAGGCGTCCACGCAGTTTGGATTAAAGGCTTCTCAAGGGCTGTCTGTACTAAGCTGCGTCCTGTTCACAGTTTTGACAAGGAATTTCCTCAAGGGTGACCGGTTGTTTTGTCCTAATGCAGTTTACCTTCCTTCTTCTTCTTCCTTTTTTTTTTTTTTTTTTTTTTTTTTTTTTTTGGCATTTATGTTGTATATATAATTTGGGGCTGGAGTGTCTTGAAACCATTTGACTTGTGGAAGAAAATTGCTTGGAGCACTATGAAAATATCATTGAGTCCATGTGGTTTTTAAACTGTGCTGCACCGTACTCTCTTTCCCAATTATTTCCAGCTGTGTCTAGCCACTAAGCGTACCTTCACAGCCTGGCTCTGTGTGTGTGTGTGTGTGTGTGTGTGTGTGTGTGTGTGTGTGTGTGTAGTTGTGAAGTACCACTTTTTGTTTATTTGTTCAAATCTATGCCTCTGCAGAAGACTCTGCCTGTTTTAAGGTCTCCTGGAATTTTCAAGGCTTCCTGCTGTTCGTATTTTTGACAAAAATGGGAAGTAAAAAAATAGGGTAGATTTCTCCTTATTTTATATTCTATTCAGTTATGTTTGCCTGTGAGGAAGGGATTGAGGGGTCACTGGCACCATCAGAAAATAAAGGGGATGAAAATGAAATGTATAGTTTGTGACGGGGGCTTCTTGCTGGGAGTGACAGCCTCCTCGTCCTCAGCAGCAATACTGATAATAACAGTTGGTAAAGAATCATTTCATAAATGGATATGGAATGACTTCATGTACCCTATTATCCTAAAGCCTTAACAGTTTCTTGTGTTATTATTTTTAAATCTTTAGAAACCATAAAAGTGGAAAAGGGAAGACTGTTAGAAAGGTATAGGCTGTGACAGGGTGTGGCCAGAAGCTGGTGGAAAGAAGTTGGGCAGGAAAGAATAGATACCCAAACTAAGTATGTGTAAAATGCTGTAAGGAACCATATTACATCATTGTCTAATTGAAAAAGGAATTATTGAGGCTTGTAATCTCACAATACCAGCTTTAAAAAATGTGAGGGATGATAGGAGAACACATGTGAAGTGAAAAAATAATACTAAGGGCTTTTCTTATTTATTTACTTATATATTTTTTGTATGAGTGCTTTGCTATATGTGCACCACATGCCAGAAGAGGGCATCAGATTCCTTTAGAGATGGTCAGTAATGAACCACTATGTGGGTGCTGGGAATTGAACTCAGGACCTCTGAAAGGGCAGTCGGTGCTAGCACTGAGCCATCTCTCCAGCCCTTGGAGCAGAGACTGAAAAAAATGGCCAAATAATAACTGGCCCAACCTGAAACCCATCCCATGGGCAACCACCAATCTCTAACATTATTAATGATACCCTGTTATGCTTGCAGACAGGAGACTAGCATAACTGTCCTCTGAGGGGCTCCACCCAGCAGCTGACTGAAACAGACACAGATACCTATGGACAAACATTGGGCAGAGGTTGGGGACTCATGTGGAAGAGATGGGGGAAGGATTGAAGACCCTGAAGGGGATGGGACCCCCACAGGAGGAAGTACAGTGTCAACTAATGTGGACCTTTCTGATCACTCAGAGAATGAAGCACCAACCAAAAAGCATATATGGCTGGAACAAAGCTCCAACATATATGTAGCTGGAAAGAAAAGACATCAAATGACCTTACAAAGACATCAAATGATCTTACTCTGGAATGGACCACACAAGCTACAATACTGACCTGAGCAGAATGGATGTACCAATTAGTCCAACAATGGCACAAAGGTTAGGAGTAGCTCACCACTTTCTGATGGGATTTGAGGCATCCTTGATGGGAGATAATTTCATGTATGTAACTAATTGTAGTCAAAACTCTAAGGTTTGGAAGGACACAGTTCCTAGGGTAGAACCCATTGCCATTATTCTGCTAAATGGTCATACTGTCAAACAGCCTTCACATCTCTATGTTCATACAGGTAGACCTGGGCTATCCAGTTCTCAATCTTTGCCAGAGAAGCTTCATTTTACAGTGGGCTGTAGTCAATGAAGAAATGCACACCAGTTCAAAGGGCTAAGAGTGAGAGACGGAGTCCTCAGGCATAAACGGAGCATCCGTATCAATCAATTCTACCATCGCCAAAGTTCAAGGGACAGCACAGATGAGGAGATGGGATGAACATAATAACCACAAAGTGCTGTGAAATACTGTTTTCTGAATAGTATACAGCTATTGTACACATGATCTCAGAGCTGTTCAGATACTTGCACAAGACCTATGCAAGATCAAGTCAGCCCAAATCCCAGCATAGATGGGAAGATAATCTGAAGGTTCACACTTTGCTAGGGAGATGTGGGAAGCAGATAGTTTCTAGAGAAAGAGAATAATTCTGTTTTGAGGATGTGGCCACTGGTAGGTGTCTCATGTTTCCGCATTTGCCCCTATGCTGATACACATATAGGTAGTATTAAATGGACTTAGACAGTATAAAATAAAAAGACATAAGTAGGTTGAATTGGTTCCAAGTGGAGGGATATGGTCAATTTGAAGGGAAATGGGGATATATATATATATATATATATATATATATATATATATATGACTGGCTATGTTATAAGTCTCATGTTTTTAGAAAAGTTCATAAGTATGTGGGTGGATAGATTTGTTTCTTGTTTAGAATAGATCATTTCAGTATAGTGGTAACAATAAAGTGAAACAATATAAATACAAATTTTATTCAAAACCCCTGAAAACAAAACCAAAAACAGAACAAAAACCTAAGTTCAAAAATCCAAGTAAGGGGTGTAAGAAGGCTCGGCATTTGTGAGCATGTGTGAGCGCTCTTGCTGAGGACTCAAGTTTCGTTCACAGCACTCAATTCATTGATTCACATAGACCTTTAATTCCAGTCTGTCTTCGGTAGACATCCGGATTCACCTACATATACCCACGTATAGATACTCACACATGCACTATTTATGTATGATATGATGATGGTGATGATGATGATGATAACAATGGTGATAAAAATAAACCCTAGAAAAGGTAAAGAAAAAGCATAAAATAATGAAGATAAAACATGGGCATCTAGTCTATGTATGCGCACCCCGCGTGCTTTTCCTGTCTACGAGTCAAATCCCGATAGAAGTAGCTGTCTTTATGACATGAATAATATAGCATGGGTGCCTATTCTCAGAGGCAGTGTTGAGAATATCTAATGACTGGCAGGGCATGAACAACCACCAATCAGAAACAGATGTCCTGTCCAATCATAGTGGACAACAGCCATGCTCACCGGCACAGCTCAGCAGGT